>NC_058132.1:293190612-293233044 GCF_016433145.1 Gracilinanus agilis
GAGAGAGAGAGAGAGAGAGAGAGAGAGAGAGAGAGAGAGAGAGAGAGAGGAGAGAATCTCCCACATACAACGTCCAGTTTCCTCCCTATGACCTAAATTTATTTTTTTACCTTTATCACCAAAATAGTTTTTAAGAGCTCTGAGGATCAGAATTCAAACTTTACCTTTACAGCTGAATTATCTTTGTGATAAGGCACTTAAACTCTCTGGGACTCAGTTTCTAATCTATAAAATGAGAGGGCTGGACTAGATGATATTTAAGAATCCTTCTAACTCTAATGCTATATTCCTTTTTATTATTCTATAACATTTTCCAAAGGTAAGGAAGGGTATGTTGTCCGACAAAGCATAGTCCTTTTGCAAAGCCTCATTAGAAAGTTTGTTTTAACTACTATTTTTTTCTTGAAATGTAGAACTTGCCAGAAAAATTCCGTATCTTACAGTTGCTGTTATGCAACTTAGTATATCAGCAATTTGAAATCACAAGTTGTTGTTTTTTTCTTTTAGGGCAGAAGTTCTTAAACTTTTTTTGCATATCATGGACTCCTTTGGCAGTATGTTAAAACCTAAGCATCTCAGAATAATGCTAATAAATAAGCCTACATTATCATAATTGAAGGAAATGTTAAATAACGATTAGAAGAAGTCAATGGAACTAAAGATGTAATTTTTTTCCCTATTCAAGTTCACAGGCACTCTGAAATCTTTCCATGGACTCCTTGGATCCCAACTTAAGAACTTCTGTTCTAAGAATTATGAGTCTCAGTGAGATGTCTTGCCAGTCCACAGTCCAACTTTCCATCCATTTCCCCAGATAACTTTCTTTTTGATAGAAGATATACCAAAAGTTTAGAATTCCTTGAGGAAGAAAAACAAGCAAAAATAGTAGGTTTCTTATTTTTCCCAAATCCTCCCTTTAACTTCCCTAGATTATCCAGAATATTACATTAGCTTCCTACTGAAATGATCAGACCATCTATTTGTACTGGTGATGCTTACTTAGGCCACTTCAGATTTGAGACCTGCTTTTGAACTCTCCAGGAACCATATTCCTTATTTCCACGCCCTTGTGAAATCAGAAATGCATTTTATTCTCTTCAGTTTTCTATTTTATTATTCGATACTCTTTTAGATTTTTCTGTCTAAAACTGTCAGATTTGTTCCTTTAATAGTCAAATAATTTCCCAGTTTCCATTTTAATCCCCTCCCTACCATTTCACAAATTCACTTGCTTGAAATTCCTTTGATAAAACTTTTCACACATGTATATTTAATTTCAGTGCCTCAACTCGAAGCCACAGGAAAGCCAAAAGTGTAAATGCTTTCAGGGTTTAATTTCTGCTGTTATCTAGCCATCCTAAGTTTTCTCTAATTTGCATTTTCTATGCCCTTTTGCAGTACAAAGAAGGGGAGAAGCAATGATCTGTTTAAAGTTTATGTGGACAATCCCTCAGATGAGAAGCTTGTACAAGTATTGCACTGAATAGTGAACTGATTCATGTAACATCTTGGCACTTACACAATGTTTACATGAAATACATTAAATTATGTAAAGAAGTCATGTTTTAGCACATACTTGGAAATAACTATGGGTCATCCTTATGTCTTACATTTTGATAAATTTATTCAGGTTGTCCTGCAAATGAAACCTGATACTGGGGGCAAAGTTGCACCTGGTGTGGCAGCTATTTTAGTGCCAGAAATGTTAAACCTAGCCATCATAGTCCTGATATTCAGGACTTGAAAAGTAGGCCACATGATGAAACTTGAGCTTTGAGACTTGAAATATTTTCTGTCAGTGGGGACTGTCATAACATTGTCATTGAACAAATATTGGACTTAGCATGATCAGCCTCCCATTTTTCTAGCTCTATGCTTCAACTTGTATCAAGGCAAAAGAAAGAAAGCAATATACCATCCATTTTTTTTTCTGTTCAAGCTAAGGAAACAAGAAAATGGTTAATAGTTATCTAATGTGGAGAATGCATCTTTGCCTCTGGGAATAGGGGTTTGCCAACCCACAAATGTCACAGAGCAAAGTTGTCAGTCACTGTTTAAAAATATATAGAGATGACTGTGATAGATCATTAAGGGATTGCTTACCTCTACCCCTTAATCCTAGAAATAATGTTGGCTTTCATTGGATAAAGTAACAGTGACCTCTCATTCTAAAATTGCCCTCTCATATCATAATTAGATACATTATGTATTTTTAAACTTGATCAAATGCAACACATTTAAAGTTCCACCGAAGTTATGCCACCTGCTGTGTCTCCTGGGTGCTACATTAGCAGACTGGTCTTCTCGTGGTTACAGAGAATACTAAATAAAGTATCCCTGCAGATAATCACATATAGTGGTCAAAAGTACATAGAATCAGGAATATGGATTAAATGAAAGATTTTATTTCATTTTTCTCAATTAATGTACGTAGATGCTCAATACCAGACTATTTTAGGAAATGAAGAAATATTGCATATTTATTATTGTATTATCATGATATCATATAATTGTAATGTAATATATATCAATATATGTAATATTAGATGAATAATATTGCACATTATTAATATTGCTGTCTTAACCCTCAAGTAGTTTATACTCTATCTGGAGGAGATTAGGCAGGCAAACGTGAAATGATAAAATTATTTTTTTAAAACAATAATATATATTGGAGCTAACTTGTATCATATAGACCATACATAATAGAACTGTGCAGAGAAGCAAGGGGAAAAATAGAACTATAGTCTGTCAAAGGGAAGAGTCATTGGCAAGACAGTTTTTCAGGTTTGATGACGGTACATTAATAAAAAGAGAAAAATATGGAAGTATTTTTCTTTAAGTAGATAGGATCTTTTTTTTTAAAACTTGAACTTTTGAATTCTTTTTTCTGACAAAGGAAAAAATGGTAAATTTTCAATATTATATTTAAAAACATCTCAACTGAGATAATGTATGTAAAGGACTTTGAAAATTTTAATATATTGTAAGAATAATATTGTTATTTATTTTATTTATAAAATTATTTAAAATATTTTTGAGAAAATGTAAAAACTTTTTAATTGGTCATTAAAAGAAGTAAAGGCAAAAGGACATAGTAGAACCCCACTTTATATGTTATGAAAATAAAATAATATAAACATATTAATAATTTGGTCTTCCTTTAACACTGAAACATGATAATTTTCATTTCTTCTCACATAAGAAAAATCAACAACACTGAACTAGCCACATGATGGTTGTTCAATATATACTTGGATTAAATTGAAATTATCCAGCTAGATAGCTCATTGAATAGAGTCAGGCTTGGAGATGAGGGAACTTGGGTTCAAATTTGCTTCAGATACTTCTTAGCTGGGTGACCCTGGGCAAGTCAGTTAATTCTCACTCTTCTGACTTGGAACTGATAAGTATCCATTCTAATACAGAAAAAAAAATTTTAATTTTTGGTGCCACCGCCTCAAGAATTTTTGTTTTGTTTTGTTTTGTTTTGTTTTGTTTTGTTATACCTGAAATATAACTCTACTGATGTATAGGGCAGCCTTCTTCCCTACACTACCAGTTTCTCAGTTGTAAACTTCTTGTGAAGATACAAGTGGTATTCTACTGAATCATCATCCTTAACAACCCATGGGTAGTCTAGAAATGACACTTGGAACGCTCTTTAGTTTAAACAATCTATAGTTTTCCCATCCAAGCAAAATGACAGAGGTACTTTACAAAAGGGAAGGAGAGTCAGAGGTCAGAATACTGTAATCACTACATGGAATCAAGGTAGCCAGTTAGTAACGATGTTTTTGCTTAATCACTGAACCCAATGAAGACCTTGAAAGGATCATTGAAAATTCTTATTTGTCTTAATAAATACATTCTGTAAAATCAAATTTTGTACATTTTAGAATTTGATTTCTATAAAAATTCATTATCATTTAACTAAGCTAATCTTCCCTTTTAATTTAAGATATTGCTTAATCTTTATTAACTTTTGAAAATAATAAGGAATTCCTACACTAAACATTGATCACAACCTGTATAACACTTCATAGTTACATTCTGGGAGTTATCTGAAGCATATAGGAATTAAGTGATGGCAAGTTATACTCTAGTCAGTCAAAAATGGAATTTGAATCCAGAACTTCCTAATTCCAAACTCTGTACTCTGTCAATTAGGCCATGCTGCTTTTAATGATATTAACTAATATCCTTTTATTTCAAGTTAAAAGGCTTAATTTATCCTGAAAATAATAAAATAGTCTCCTTTTTTCCCAATGGGATCTAACTGGCATTAATGATGCTGGAATTTTAACAGCTTAGATTTCCCATTGTATAAACAAAACAAATGTGGACTAATGTTTTATACAGCAAAGTTTTCCTCATGTACTTAAGGTTTCAATAGAGGTTACAAACTATAAATGTTCTCTGTTGAAAGAATGTATTCCACTATTATTGAAATGAAGAGAATTAGGAGGACTTTAAAATTATCATAGTGAAAAATCATTTTAAAATGCAAAACATTGCTTAGTTCTATTCCCTTTTTCCTATTCCCAAGGCTGCAAATCCCTTGCTCTAAAATGTTAAGGTAAAGAGATCAATTCTTCTACCTCTACAAAAATTAATAGTTATTTTCTCTATCACTCAATAGTCCATCGCCTCCAACCTCAAAGTCCCATAATCAAGCTAGTTATGCAGCTATATATGTTATTATATGTTGACACTTTAAACTTTGTTCTGTCCCTGTGTATACTGCAGAAAGTCCCTTCTAAGAACATAAGGAAGATAAATTGATCCAGATGTGTTCCTCCTGACCCCCATTATTCTCTCCTCCACCAGCCTAAGTCCAGCCATAGACTGTGAGTGACTTAGCTCTTAGAACTGAGGCCTTCCCTCCAAGAACAACAGTTTAAAATTGACAAATATTGGTGTGAAAAGGGGAAGTTGGAGAGGGTAGATGGTCTACAAAGTCATCACAGGCTTGTGGGAGTAACTCAAAATCCACCAACATTGAAGTTAAAGGCATATTTAGAAGACATCTATTATAGCCCCCTCATTTTGCAATTGATGAAAACAATAACCTTGAGAGACAAATCCACACATCATGTTAGTCACAGAATTAAGACCAACACAAGAGCCTCCTTATTTCTGATCCCATGTTTTTTTGTTCCATGAAAATACATTCTCTTTTTTTTTTTTTTTTTTTTTTTTTAGACCCTTGTACTTCGGTGTATTGTCTCATAGGTGGAAGATTGGTAAGGGTGGGCAATGGGGGTCAAGTGACTTGCCCAGGGTCACACAGCTGGGAAGTGGCTGAGGCCGGGTTTGAACCTAGGACCTCCTGTCTCTAGGCCTGACTCACTCCACTGAGCTACCCAGCTGCCCCTACATTCTCTTTTATGGACACACCTCACCTTTAACACAAGCAGGAGACTCAGGAGAAATGTATGGTTTTACAAAGGATCACACTGTGTCAAAAATATACTTTTTGCTCTTCATATTTTTTCATTTCTTTTCTACTAAAACATCAAGGGTGTTATTTAGAGATATTTCTAAATCTTTAAAACACACACACACATACACCCCTTTTCCTCTTGTATGGCCATAGTTCTGACTTTGTAATTTAATGGGAAATACTAAAAGCATAGCAGAAAAAAGTGTTCCATTTGCTTGGTTATGTGTTTTAAGTTGTTGTTTTTACAGAATGGAGTCATGTTCTTGAAAATATTGTTAGAACTTGTCATAGGAGACTATTTGTTTATTCTCTAACAGAAGCTATCTGCAACTTGCTAATTTTATGCCCATATTTCTGCCTGCAAATGGAACAATGCTGATGGAAGAAGTTCATAGGATGAGAACTGAGTTAAGAATTTGGATCACATATGTATTTCACTAGTATTTTGTAAATAAATATTAAAGCCTTTCACAACTTGACATCAACCTACCTTTTCAAAAATATTATGTGTTACTCTCCTTAATGTAGTCTTCAGTGTAGTCAGTCTGGTCTTCTTTCTGTTCTTCATACATAGTACCCCATTTCCCATCTCCATATCTTTACCTGACATGGCATCTTCCCCCCTGCTCTGGCTCTTAGACTTCCTAATTTCCTTCAAGACTTAGCTCAAGCACCACCATTCAAGTCCATAAAGCCTCTCCTGAAGCCCTACTAAAGGTCAGTGTCTTTCCTCTGTTAAAATCCTTCTGTTATTTTATATACCTTTATAAATACATAGTTCCCTAAATAGAATGCAATATCCTTAAAAGCACAGACCATTTCAGTTTTAGCTTTATATTGCCAGTACTTAACATAAAATGGGCATTTAACAAATGCATATTGATTTGAAAAGAATATATCTGGAAAAATATTACCAGCTCTTTTGTTAATAAAAAAAAGCACTACTTTTATCTAGCCACATTTTGGGCAAAGTGTAACTTACCTTTAGATCTATACGATTCATGAAATTAAAAATTAGTGGTTCAAGATAATATTTGTCTATGCTGTCTTTTTTCAACCTTCATTTTGAAGAGGACCAATGGTATCACTGGTTGATGTCTTAGTTCACTCATAAATTAAATTTGAGTGAAGCAGAATTGCACTGTCTTTAACCTCACTCCCTTCCAGAGTCATCAAAGTCCAGTGTCAACTAACAACAATGGGTTTGAGACCTCTCAGTTGTCTTCACCAAGGTTTAGCCCACATGCCAAGATATATTTAATAGGGTCTGGCCACACTGAATGCTCCCATTTCTTAGAGCCATAGGTGAGAGCTGAGTGCCAGGTGTACACCAAAAGTAGATGAGCAGCCTGAAAAGGACTCAGAAAACCCTCACACTGGAGGGGCTAACTGTGATACCTCTCCTAAACACTACAGCCCACAGATGCTACCATATTATGCAGAACACTGGCTCTCATACCAAAGGTGCTAGTCCTCCAAGAACACCCAATAAACCCCCGGCATATGTAGTAAGTATTATAAAAATGCTAGTTATTGGTGGTGATGGTAGTATAAGGAATTAGACCTATGATTCAATTTATAAAGATAACTATCGCAGTGAAAATCAGTAATTTCTGATTCTTTCATTTAGTAGTCTTAGAGCGTTGTCCAGAAGTTGTGACTTGTTCAGGGTCACACAACCAAGATGTGTCATATAGGACTTGAACATAGGAATTGCTGACTCTGAGGACAAATTCTATATACCATGTCACTATTATTACAACTTCTGATGATGATGATGATGGTGAAAAGACTAAAATTTTTCATGTTCTAGGAATCAATGGATTTGACTATTTCAAAGAAAACCATTTTATAAAATTAGGAACACATCAATTCTAAATGTATATACGAATAAAAGTATAGGTATGTTTTACTATAATTTTGCTGATGTCAATTTTTTTGTTTCAGAACTTTAGCTTATAATGCCTCAATTGATTTGGCATTTTTACATTACATGACCTTTTTAAAATGAAAGGTCCCTGAGAAAATTGGCTAAATGTATTCTTAGTAATTAGTTTAACATTATATGTCCCTTAAAGGAAAGTGTTTGCAATGTTTTCATTGATTTAAGTTTCTTTAAAAAGAAATTTAATATACCCTATTACCTCAAAGAAGACATTTGTCCAAATGTACTTAGATGAGTTGTTTTCATTATTCTATTTATATAGGATTTCCACCCCTTGAAATAGAAAATAGGAAGGGAGACTCAAATCTAAAGCTATACTTGAAAAATACACATAGCATGTAAAAATCCAATTCTCTACACAGTATATGATTTGACTTCTAATTATATTTTGACTTCTGAATTGTATTTTCCTCCTAACTCTTTGTAAACAATAAAATTGTTATAAAGACTTGGTAGCATTATTTGTCTCTACCAGTCCTTGAAAAATAAGTCTCCAGAGCAGGTCCTCTAAATAAACACTTATTCTCTGGTTGCTAGCATTTGGGCTTTCATCCAGGAGTGCCATAAATTCTACCCATTTCTCTAGTTTCTGTAATGCCCTTCCTTCTCTTTGCTGTCTATCTGTCTTTCTTGTGCTTTAAGACTCAGCTCAGGCCCCATTCTCTCTATGATGTCTCCCCTAACCACAACAATCCACAGGAGATTTCTCTTTTTGCTAAGACCTATAGAGTTTACAATCCACAACAGTCATAAATCCCTTACTTATGACTTTGTATTATTAGCTATAGAGAATAGCATGCTAGGCTTGGTATCTGCTTCAAATCCCTCACACACACATAAAAGGTAGGTCTATTACCTTACTACCTAGTACAATGGAAAAATCACTGTTTTCAGAAACACAGAAGCTGGCTTCAATTCTTACCTCTGGTGCTTCTCTATGTGACCTTAAGTACTTAATCAGAGGTGAAGTTCTCTCATCTGCAAAATGAGAAGGTTGGACCTGATGCCATCTGAGGCTCTTTCCACATCCAAGTCTATTACCACATAATCCTATAAGCCATTTTGCCTTTCTGTGACTCAAATATTTCCCGAGGAATTTTATCCGGTCTTAGTGACTGAGATGGTGCATTATTGGCATCCTGGTAGTTTTCTTCACATGTCTTTTTGTCCTGTCCTTCCTGACTAGTTGTTTTTTTTTAACACTTACCTTCTGCCTTAGTAAGTATTGGTTCCAAGGCAGAAGAGTGGTAAGGGTTAGGCAGTCAGGGTTAAGTGACTTGCCCAGGGTCACATAATTAGGAAGTATCTGAGGACAGATTTGAATCCAGGATGTCCAGTCTCTAGACCTGACTTTTTATCCATTGAGCCACCTACTTACCACCCTCCTGACTAGATTATAAACTCCTTTGGAACATAGGTTATGTATGTCTTATGCTTCTTCTTTATCCAACAGAATGCCTGAGAATACCTGACTTTTTTTTTTACCAGACTTGTGATTTCATTGGCTAAAGAAATTTCCCCTAGAAAAATAGATGGTCTCCTGTTCGACTACTCTTTTGTCTTAAAGAGCTTCCTATGGTTAAATGATTAAATGACTTACCTAAGTTCACACCATCAATATATCTGAGACAAAACTTGAACCCAGATCTTTTTTTAAGATTTATTTATTTATTGTGTTTTTTTTAAAGTTTTTATTTTGAATATTTTCCCATAATTATAGATTTCATGTTCTTTCCCTTTCCCCCAAACCCTGCTAACCCCCCTTAGCCGATGCACAATTCCACTGGGTTGAACCCAGATCTAATTTCAATCTACCACACCAGCCTGTCTCCCATTCTATATGTGATATGGGCTTAATAAATAGTTTATTGCAAAAAAGAGTAATGATGAACCAAATATGACTAAGTTTAGGGTTTTTATGCTTTAATATGAAGTCGGGCCCTCCCTCCATAATGACCTGAACTCATAATGTCTTCAGGGTTTTGAACCTAACAGAAGACAAATTATTTGACAAACCTTATGGTCCCAAGAGCCTTCTGATTCTGGACTATTATTCTACTCCTGCAGTTCCTTCCTCTTATTGGTCAGTTCCTTCCAGAATCTCCATTTTAAAGAATGTGACTAGGTTAACTATGCTCACTCTTTTCCTTTCTGAGCACAATTCTGACTCTCCTAATTTCTTTCTCTATCCTAATGGTAGAGAGTGTACCTTCTTCCACTACCACCACCAATACCACTCTTCAGCTTCCTTTTAACTGTCGTATTTCCCCATTAGACTGTAGAGTCCTTGAGGACAAGGACTCTTGCTTTTTTGTATTTTTTTTTCTTTCTATTCCCAGCTCTTAGTTCAATGCCTTTCACATAATGAGCACTTAATAAACGCTTATTAACTTGACTTCAAATTTTCATGTTCCTTAGTTTACATGAGTCTGACCTGAACAAAAGATATATTTTAGTAGACCTATCAGGATGAACACAGAAATTAAAGCAGTTACTAATCAAGAAGCATCAGCATCTTTCCATGCCTCCCTTTAAATGTGAATTTCAGAGGAGTGTATAATTAGTTTAGTAAAATTATCAAAATGAATTCTTGCTGAGACTAAAATATTTTCACAACTCACAGTGGGGGAAGAGTAGAAATAGATTTTTAGTGAGATCAACCAGATAAACCTGAAGTTTAATAATGTGTCCCAGGCTTGGAGTCAGTTAGCATGAAATTTAATTTGTGCTAATCTGCCTCAGACCAGTGGAGGACAAACTAAACTCAAGCTGGGATTTACTCAGATTCCAAAAAATTATAACTCAGTGATGGCAGTACTCAGAACATGAGATGCTCCTCCAAAAGCTGACAATGACACCCACTTCAGTTGTCTCTTTCCTTCCTTTTCTACTTACAGTCACTGAAAGGCTCCCCTTGAGCCACCAAATCTTTATAACAATTTTATTGTTTACAAAGAGTTAGGGGAAAAGTACAATTTAGACTACAGCCCCTAAGTCCCCAGTTATTTCTTGTCAATATTTCTGCATTATTTCTTCTCATTGCCAGCAGGCTAATTCAGGCCTTTATTAATTTGCTCCTCGATTTTGGCAGTAGCCTTCTAAATGATATTCAGGCTTCTAGTCCCTTCCATTTTCCGCATTTGTCCTGTATCCCATTTGCCACATTAATTTTACCAAATTCATTATCATTTCATTCCATTGCTCTGATACAAAACCTTCACTGTCTTCCTAGCACATAAAGAATAAAGTGCTAACTCATTCTAGTAATCAAGGCTAAAGAATTCAGTCCCCAGCTACCTTCATGACCTTACATGAACAACTTTCTTTCCCTATTTCTTCAAAATAGTCAAGCCCTGAAGTATACTTCCTTTCCTCTAAACACATAGAAGTTGCCTATTCATTTGGGAAATTAATGATGTGCTTTATTGCTATATGTCTTCTTATGGCTTGAATTTGGAAATGACATGAAAACAATCAAAGAATTTTTTTATGTCTCCAACTAATTTATAAACTCTTTTTGAGAACAAATATTTGATATTTGATTACATTCTCCACCAACTCACAAGGCTTCATAGAGTATTTTATATATAGTGGGGGTGTCAGGGAGTTGAAGTCAAATATTTATTGACTTGATTGTGTATAACTTTATTCTTGACTAGATATGTAAAATGAAGTTTTATATGTTGTTTCCTAATCCATTCTTCTATCTTTTTCCTTTATATGGGTGAGTTCTTCCCATTCACATTCACAGTTGTGATAATTAATTGTATATTTCCCTCCATCCTATTATCTTATACTTTTCACCCCTTGTTCCTGCCCCTTATTTTATAGTGAAGAGGGTTGGTGAAATAGGAGTGTGTTTAGCTCATATGCTCTAGGACTGATGCAATATGCTTCTACTCTCCTGCCCCACTTCTCTTTAGCTTACCCAGAACCTGATCTTTTCCTTTGTTAATTCTAGCCTCCATAATTTGTTTTTCTTAGAACTAATTCCTTCCTTCATCTCTTGTCTCTCTCTTACTCCTATCCTCCTTTTTCTCCTTTCCTCTTATTTCCCAAGTAAGATGGATTTCTGTGCCTAACTCAGAATATGTATATTCTCCCCCTCTTTAAGAAGTTCAGATGAAAGTTATGGTTCAAGCATTGACTGTTCCTTTCACACCTTCACACACTGAGTGTGTGAGAAATTTTCCTCTTCCTTTTCCCCAGATAATAATACACAGAGTTAATTCAAAATAATTGGGAGACAACTCTAACAGAAGAGATTTGAAAAGAGTCCAGGTGGGATGTGACATCAAAAGTATGCTTTGAATGAATTTAGGGATTATATTAGGCAAGATGGATAGCATTGCCAGAGTGAGGGACAGTCTATACAAAGGCAAGTAGACAGATATTGTGATATTGGAAGAACAGCCAGTGGATCTGTTTGCCTGGATCACAAAATGGGGAAATAGGTGAGGGGGACAGGGGAAGGAGGGAAGAATGTGAGATCTGTTTGTACAGGAGCAGAAGCCAGGAACTCTCAGGTTTACAACCTTGGACTTAATCTCCACACCTCACTCTCCTTAACCACATCTATCCAAAGAGTTGCTAAATCTTGTTACTCCTATCTCAATGATATCTCTCATATACATCCCTTTTTCTCCACCCATACAGCCACCATTCTATTTTAGAACATCACTTCTCTCCTAGATGACTGCAATATACTCTTAATTAATCTTTCTCCTCCAAGTCTCTCCTCTCTAGTCCATCCTACCCACAACTGCCAAAGTAATTTTTCTTAAAGCAAAAATGTGAGCATGCCATTCCCTTGCTTAATAAACTCTAGTGGTTCCCAATTACTTCTGGAATAAAATAAATCTCTTCTGCATAGCATTTAAATCCTTTAATCCTGGCTCTAACCTACCTTCCCAAGCCTATTCTTTTCACACTCTAGTCCAGCCAGGCTGGCCATTTTACTATTCATCACAGACAACATTCCATCTCTAGTCTTAATACTTTACACAAGCTTGTGACCCATCCCTTTGCCCCATTCCTGGAATGCAATCCTTCCTCATCTCTGCCTCTTAATGTCTAATTTTTCTTCAAAATGTCAAAATCAGAACTTATTACCCATTCTTCTGTGAATCCACTGCTCTCCTAAATGTATGTTTCATTGTCAATGGAACTATCATCCTTCTAGCCATCTGAATTCACAACATCTGTGTCATCTTCAAGTAGTCACTCCCACTCACCCCATAGAGTCAATTAGTTTACAAATCTTATCGTTTATGTCTCTACAATATGTCTCCTATGTCTCCTTTCTCACCACTCATACAATAGCTATTATAGTTCAGGGATCACTATTAAAATAGCCTCCTTTTGTGTCTTACTGCCCCCTGGAGGAATTGAATCTTCACAACAACATATTTTATTGCAAAATAGCTTTAAATTAGAGAAAGAATATTCAGGGATTTTAACATATGGACATTTATTTTAAAAAGCAATATTTTAAAGTGCTCTTCATTTTATGTTTCTTAGCATCTAAGAAAATGGTACGTCTCAATCAGGAAAATTTAGTTTTGGAATTCAATTATAGCAATTATATGTTGTCTTTCTTGTATAATGGATAAAGCAATAAACTTGTGGTCATAAGTCATAGTATTATGAATTTAGAGTTGGAAGGGACTCATATCATCTAGATCAACCCCCACATTTTACAGATGAAAGAGGTTTGAAGCCCAGAGTATTGTCAGAGAGACAACCCAGAGACACTCATGTTCTTTGACAAGTTTTTTGGAATATGACTACTCCAAATTCAGAAAATTCCAGGGGCCACATTTCTAAAACTGTATATATACAGTTTTAGAAGAAAAACCCAATTGATGTGTTTACCTTTCCAGAGTCAACAAGAGGACACATTTTGCTAAAAGTAAAAATTTAATGAAATTGCTTAGTAATCAAAGTAGGTGCAAAACATCTTTCCCATAAACCTAGAGTTTCTTGAACAGAAAAATCCTATATGAGTGGGAAGAATGAAGACACAGAGTCTATAAATGGAGAAGCACATACATAGGTATAGTCTTTGAGAGCTCCAGTTTGTCCAAGGATATATAAGTAGTAAATAGCAAAGTCAGGGTTTGAACCCAGACCCTTAGCCTTTTAATTCAGTACTCTTTTTACCCTATAAATCACAGTTCTTTACTAGCTCTGTGATGAAGATCAAATCAATTCACCTCTGTAATCCTCAGATTCTTCATTTGTAAAATGGGAATAATAATAATTTGCACTTTCTAACTCAAGGGCTTTTTATGTAGAGTCACAATAAATAAATGTTAAATATTTATTGAAAGCCTTGACAGTGGAATACAATTTCTGGAAGGACTTTTCAAGAGGGAAAAGTTTAGAATACAGTTCCAGCAATGGCCTGAATGTTTGATATTCAAGATTCAAATTAAAAATGGCTTATCACTAGATGGTTGGTCACCAAGTAATGAATATTTTTGGCCCCAGAAAATAAAGATTATTTATATCATGAGGTCTAGATTGGTTATAATCTGCATCTATGAGAAAAGGGCCCATATTTTTTTAGAAAATACCTTATAAAAAGAAGCGATAACTTTTTTTTCCATAGAGTCAGAGTTTACCTTTCTTTTAACTCTCTGATATTTTCTGTCTTATCACAACCTTCTTCCTGACTTAAATGGAACTAAACATAAAAAATTTCTTTCTGCTCCATCTATCTATTGCCTTTAAGCCTAAAAGGACTCCAATTAACACTTGAAAGAATTCTATTTATCTATAAAAAATAGAATGAGTATAGAATGATTTACTATTATAGTTTATCAAAGGTCAGTGTTTAAGGATATTGTGACATTTTGCTCCTATAGATTTTACACAAATCCAAGTAAAGGAGATCTATTAATTATCGAAAATAATCTCTGGTCAAGTAGAGATTAGCTGCTCAAAAGTCATTAGTTTTATAAATTCCAGAACCCATGCTTTTGAATAATTACCCATTCTTGGAGAGGGAAGCTAGAGACCTAAAGGCAAAGTTAGTTGAAGGTAACTGTGTATATCTACTTTTCAATTCTTTGTATCAAAATTCCTTTCTTTACCACACCCCTTTATTGCTGTTGACAGTGACAAATCATTCCTGTAGTAATATTTATGAGACATCTCTGGGTCTAAAAAAAATTGAGATTTAAACATACAATCAGGATATAGCATAGAAAAATCTTTACCACTCCTTCCAAATTCTACATACCTCTCAAGTTTCATGGTGCTTTTTAATGACTTACTGTCCAGGTTTGTGCTGCCTATGATATACATGAAGTATATTCACTTAGTTTAATGCTTTCAAACTACTCATCTGCTGTCCAAAGGGGAAAAAATGTACTGGTCTGAAAAATTATCTTATATCATTCCTTAAAACCTGTAAATTAAAAAAAAAAAGAAAAAAGATGTCAGCTCTCTCTCTCTCTCTCTCTCTCTCTCTCTCTCTCTCTCTCTTTCTCTCTCTCTCTCTCTTCCTGTCTGTCTGTCTCTGTCTCTGTCTCCATTTCTGTCTCTTGTCTCTCTGTTTCTGTCTGTCTGTCTGTCTGTCTGTCTTTCTCCCCCTAAATCTTATTCCAACTACTTAGTGTCTCTGAAGCTTCAGAGTAGTGACAATGAACTGTGCATCAAAATTTGGTTTGGGATACACTGATTTAGAATGTTTTTTTATGTGCTTCATAAACTTTATGCCATTCTTCATAAGAGGTCATTTATAATCTGTCTGAGAATTTTTATTGATAAGTAAGTAGCTCACTATTTCACAAAGGCTGACTTGGCTATTCTATTTTCAAGGAGCTCTCTCTGTTTGGAAGTACTTCTTTATAGAGAGCTGAAATCTCTCTATAATATCCACTCATTAGTACTAGTTCTTCAACTGGATCGAGAGGTGATAAGAAGATGTCTCTGACTGTCATCTGCCTCTGTATGTCGGTGGTCCAATGCCCAGATCCTAAGCAGTGACAGCTTTGAAGACCAGGAAAATAAAGTGAGCATTACCAGAGTCCTTAGCACTGACAGATGATTCCACTCTAGAAGTAGATAAACTTTTATGAATGGAAATGACATTAAGGAAAATGTACTGTCATATGCTTTGTTACTGTACTCTAAGGACTAGTGGGGCCCCTAAAAACTATATATCTTGCATTCCCCATTTGAATATAAGCTCCTTGAAAACAAGACTCAGTCTTGCTTTTCTAATTGTACCCTCAATGATTAGTACAAAGTTTTGCCCAGAGAAAGGGTTTAATAAATGCAATTCACTCATTCCCTATTCTTTTTCCATTTGACATCTCTTCAAATTTTTGAAGACAACTAGCATGTCTTACTTGAATCTACTCTTATCCAAGTTAAATATCTTTAGTTCATTCAGTTGCTTCTAATATGACAAGGCTTCAAGTCATCTAATTATCTCATTCACATTATCAAGGATGTATTACATTCTGTCACCATCCTTTTAAAAATATGGCATGCAGAACAGAACACAATACTCAAGATACAGCTATCAAATGATAACCTCTCTTATTCTCAAAACCATACTCATTTAATGTGAAATAAGATCACATATTTATTTTGGGGTGGGAGTAGCTTCATAATACTTTGGGGTCATATTTAAGATGTTGCTTTAGAATAAGACTTGAGGTCTTTAACATGACTTAAAATAAATGGAAATGATGGACTTTTAGACAAGTGTGAGCCAGGTACACCTAACAAGGGCTGTACACCTAACACCTAACAAAAATGTGTATTTGCCTGGATTCTTCTAAAATAGAATCCAAAGAATTTTATAATGAGAAGGATAAGATAGGGAGAAAACTCCCTTTTCTATCAGACTACTGTAGATTCTAGAGAGAGTAACTAAAATAGGAAGAATAGCAGACTATTCCCAGAAATTTATGAGAAAAAATTTCAATAAAAATATTTCAAATGACTGTACATAAATTTCAATGAAAATATTTCAAATGACTGTACATAAATTCACTAAGCATGCATAATGAGCAAGGTGAAACAATGATCCTAATATAAAGAGATACATTTAATCTGATGAAATATTTTAACTGAGATTTGGTAGGAGAATAGAATAGGAATCAGAAACAATAGACCTCATTCAAAGAGAATAAGATTGGTAGAATATTATCTCTACATGGTAAACTGATCAAAAATAACATTTTATGATCTATGCAGTATGCTGGGTACTGAGATACAAAGGAAAAATTGAAAAAGTCCATTCCCTGAAGGGACTTTCTTTCTATTTTGGAGAACAATTTTTCTATGTGTAGTTATATACAAAATAGTCTACGACCAAATACTTAACTAGAATTTTAGAATAAGGTATAATAAAGACCACGTAAAAGAATAAGAAAAAAAATTCACACTTCTCCATTGGCACAAAGGGAGGGACAAAAAATTCAATGCAGATTTTCCACATCATGGGGGTGGGTCATGTCCCTAACCTCTGAGATGTGGAAGGAATATCTGTATATTGCAAAGATATACATGTGCAAGAAAATCCAGGAACCATAAAGAGCAAGCATGGTGGAAAACATGTGGTTAAAATAAATGGAGGCCAAAATGGAAGTGATATGTTCATCAGAATATATTACCAATTACTTAGACAGAAAAGAAATGGATAAGCAATGAAGAAAAGAGACCACAAAATCATCATAGTGACAATAGAGGATTTCAATTATGTGGACATGGACTGAGGTTCTCTCATTACCAAAAGTAGACAACCTAACAGTTTCTTGCCTTTCCTTTTTACAATTCATTCTTTAAAAGGCAAGAGAAACAATGAAGGAAACTTTTTTGTTCTTAAGCTAATTATCACCAATAGCATAGAACGCATTTAGGAATTCAAAATGATGAGAACTCCATTCTAGTGAGGAACCAGTTAAGGGGCATTTATTAATCACTTTCTCTATGTCAGGCACTATAATAGGTATTGGAGAAATAATTACAAAAGTGAGAAAGTCTTCACCCTCAAGGAACCAACATTCTATTGGTGGGAAGGGGATCAAAGATACATGTTCACAGATATGTAAATATGAGATACATAAAAGTGAATATGAGTGATTTCATCACAGGTGGTGGTCTCAACAATTGGGAGAATTAGGAAGGTCGAAAGAAGTCTTATAAAAATAGTAATGTTCATAGCTCCAGAACAGGAGTTCTTAACCTGGGATTGCAATTTTTTGGAAATGATAACTGTTTCAATATGCCTGGTTTCCTTTTATTTATGCATTGAAAAAATATCATTCCAGAAGCGCATTGTCATACTGAAAAAGGAGTCTATGACACATACAGAAAAGGTACTAATTCCTGTTGCAGAGGTATCTAGAATTCTAGGAGGCAAAGATGAAGAGGGAAAAGATTCCATTCTTTGCTTGAAACAAAAGAGAGAGAGAGGAAACAAAATGTTATAGATGGTGAATAGCAATTGGGCCATGTTTGTAGCTGCATAGCTTCCATTAGGGGAAATAAGAAGTAGTCATCCTGGAAAGATAGACTGGAGACAGATTGTGAAAAGTGTTCAATATTAGAAGATTTTGTATTTTATCCTAGATGGGATGGAAAGCCCCTGAAGGTTTTTGAGCTAGAAAGTAACATGGAAACACATAAAGAATATCAGTTTCACTGCTATGTACTATTGGATTGGAGAAGGGAAATACATAAATCAGGGAAACTACCTGAAAGACTCTTATCCTATAGTCCAGAAGAGATGTCATGAGAGCCACAACCATAGTAGTTGTGTTGTAAACGTTGAATATGGAAGAGAGGGAATAGACTAAGCATTATTAAGTACCTCCCTATTAAGTTTCTTCCTGACTCCAGGTCCAGCACTTTATCCATTGTGCCATCTAGGTGCCTCTCTATAAAGGAAGGCTGATGACACCATGATCATTGACATGAAGTATTTTATGGGCAGTCTGTCACAGAGAAGGGAAATTCATTTTGTTCAATTTGGCCTCAGAGAAAAAATATAAAGCAATGAGTAAAAAAGTTAAAGAGAAAGATTTGGGGTTTTCATATGAATTTTTTCCTAATAATTAGAGCTGCCCCAAAGTGTAATGAATTGCATTAGCAGGTGATAAGTTCTCTTGATAATTCCCTTCAGTAGGGGCTGGGTGACCATTTGTAAGGGATAATTACAGTTCAGGCTCAGGTTGGACTAGATGGGCTCTGAAATTCCTCTGCTGTTTAGAGGTTCCATGACATCAGCTAAAGGTTAGAAGGTAGAAATAGAAACCTGATTGCTCAGCTCTCTAAAAGAATGCTAAAGCATTAGGTTCAAGGCCTATATGTAGGCTGTACAAAATGAGAGCCCATTTCATCATGGATCCTAAGGAGCAGATTGCATCATCCTCCATGTAAGTGCCACTGGCCATAAAAGCTTTAGCTGACTTATTAAATAATCACAAGAGTAACAACACCTAACATTTGCTTTATTATTTCAAAACATTTTCATTGTTACAAAGGAGGACTTTATTTATTTATTTTTTAAGATTTGGAGAGGATGATTGGGGAAATAAGGAGATAATGCAAGAGATGCTTAAAAAAAGGGAACATCTCATTAAAGAATAGATGGTAGTTCTGAAGAAATGGAGACAAGAAGAGCAATGATGAAATGACTATTTTATGTTTTAATTACAACCCCCCCAAAAAAAGCTATACGTAAAGGGAGAAAAAAATCTACATAATAGTATGCTAACAATTTCTTATTGTTATTAAATTGTTTCAGCCATGTCTGACTCTTTGTGAACACATTTAGTATTTTCTTGGAAAAGATACTGGAATTGTTTATATTTCCTTTTCCAGTTCATTTTATAGAAGAGGAATTGAGGCAATAGGGTAAAGTGACTTGTCTAAGGTCACAAAGCTAGTAAATGTCTAAGGCTGCATTTAATCTCAAGTCTTTCTGACTCCAGGCCTAGCTTTCTATCAACCTAGCCTTCTAGCTTACCACAACAATTTCTAAATCATCTCCCTTTTTTGTTTGTTTGGTTTTTTTAGTGTATTAAAATGTTTATTTTTGTTTATAGAAATAGAGGATTTTTTAAAAATCAAAGCATTTTCACATACATTATCTTATTTAAACCCCACAACAACATTGTGAGGAAGATGGTACAAGTTTCATTGCCTACATTTTACAGATGAGGAAATTAAGGCTCAGAGATTTGCCTAGGCTACAGGAGAAGGGAGCAGAAAAGCATCCTGCAACAAATATAGAGGGTTGGTGTTAGACCTTCCTTGATAATTACCTGAAAATAATTTTTCATTAGATAGTTTGTGTACAGAACCATTATGGTTTTGAGATTTTTTTTGTGCAGAATCAATGGGGAAAAGTCATATTCATTTGGTTCATGAAATGTGTTAACTGCATTCTTTTTAAGCTTTTGTGAAAATGGAAGAAGAAATAAATTGGTCTGCTGTGTTCTTGCTTCACAATACAGTCAGATCCATAAACACTTCAATGCACTACTTTTAAATGAAAAATACATATACATGATATCTTTTATTTTCCACTGGCATTTGGTAAATAAATGGCAACTCATTGATACATAATCCATTTGTTCAATGCTCAAATAACCCCAAATAAAACACCAAAGTTATTTTAAACCCGAGTATAGGAGAGAAAGGCATATAAGGAATATCTAAAACTGAGGCCCAATGCCTAAGGCATTGTGGCATAATTTCTGACTAGTTCATAGGGTGAAGTTTCTTATAATGAGAAGATGAATGGATTGAAGTAGGGTAGATAGCAAGTGGTTAAAGGGGACAGCTAGATGGAATGCAAAGAGGTCTTGTCTATATTTAGCTAAAGGAGGGCTAAGTGACTTTGTATTCACTTGTTCTCCGGTCAAAACAAGTTAGCCTCAATTCAGGAATTCCAAAAAAGTTAAAGTTCAAATGTGTGGAACTTCATTTGTTGAGAACTGGGCTATCAGTCGAGCAAATGGCAAGATGGACCAGATAGATAGCTGGATGGGATGTGAAGAGTGTAATAGAAATGCCATTTAGCTTGGAATCAGGAGATAGTCTGACCCAAGTCCTACATCCACCCACCCCCACACATCAGAAACTCACCAGGATAAGACAGCAGTAGAACAATGGTTTTGAAATTCAGAAAATAAGTGGCGAGGTCAGCTTGAAAGACTTGAATTGAAAGTTCTAAACATCTATTTTATAGATAACTCTGTCTTTGGATTTTTAGAATAAAGCCTCCAACTTTTTTGTCACTTCAGGCTGTTCCACTTACACATGATAACAAATTTTAACATTTGTTTTCTAAAATTTTGAGTTTTAAAGTCTCTTTCTCCCTCATTCCCATCTCCCTAAAATGATAAGCAATTTGATGTAGGTTATAAATTTATGATCATCCAAAACATATTTCCATTTTGGTCATGATGTATAAGACTCGAATAAAACAACCAATACAAACACACACACACACACACACACACACACACACACACACACATGCACACAAGTGAAAAATAGTATTCTTTAATCTGTATTCAACTCCATCAGTTCTTTCTCTAGAGAGAGATAGCATTTTTCCTCATAAGTCCTCTGGCATTGTCTTGGATTGTTGTATTGCTAAGAATAGCTAAGCCCTTCATAGTTGATCATCATGCAATATTGTTATTACTTTTAGAGTAGAGATAGCAGTAAAGCAGAGGGCACGTAAAATAAAAAAAAATTGCACAAACAAAATCAATGCAACCAAGATTAGAAGGGAAACAGAAAGATGGGGGAAAACAAAAAGTGTTACTGACAAAGACCTCATTTCTCAATATACAGAAAACTGAGTTAAATTTATTCCCTGCTCAGTTGGATACAAAGTTCTCTTGGTCGTGCCTACTTTACTTTGAATCAGTTCGTGTAATTTTTTCTCAGGTTTTTCTAAAATCATTCTGCTCATCATTTCTTATAGCACAATAGTATTCCATTACAACCATATACTATAATTTGTTCTGCCATTCCTCCAATTAATGGGCACTCCCTCAATTTCCAATTCCTTGCCATCACAATAAGAGGTGCTATCAATATTTTTCTACAAATAAGTCATTTTCCTTTCTTAAAACAATTCCTTTAGGGTACAGAATTAATAGTGCTATTGCTACATCAAAAATTAAGAACAGTTTTATTGAACTTAGGGTAAAACTCCAAATTGCTCTGCAGAATGGTTAGATCGGTTTACAATTATACCTATAGTACATTAGTATCCCAATTATCACATATCTCTTCTTATCATTTACCTTTTCTGTCATATTAGCCATTCTGATATGTGTGAGGAGGTATTTCATAGTTTTTTTAATTTTTATTTTCTCCAATTAATGATGATTTGGAAATTTTTTTCATGATTAGAAATCTCTTTGATTTCTTCATCAAAAATTGCCTGTACATATCTTTTGATAATCTATTGTTTGGGAAATGGCTTCATATTTTTATAAATTTGACTCAGTTTTCTCCTTATTAAAGAAATAAGTCCTTTTGTCTGAGACACTTGCTATAAATTTCCCCCTGCTCAGCTTTCTGCCCATTTTAATCTTAGTTTCCTTTGTTCAAAAATTGTTTTAAATTTAATATAATTAAAATTATCCATTTTCATCTCATAATATTCTATATCTTGTGTTTGATCATAAATCTGTCCATTATCCATAGATTCGACAGGTAAACTATTCCAAATTCCCTTAATTTGCATGTGGTATCACCCTTTATGTCTAAATGACAAACCACATTATCTTGGTATACAGTATGAGGTGTTGCTCTATACCTACTTTCTGCCGCACTGTTTTCCGGTTTTCCCAGCAGTTTGGTTTTTGTTTTTGTTTTTTGTCAATGAATGAGTTCTTTTACCAAAAGTTAACATCTTTGGGTTTATCACATACAAGATTACTATGGTCATTTACTACTGGATATTGTGTACCTAATCCAGTCCATTGATTCACCATTTTTATTCTTTGAGAGTATAAGATTGATTTTATGATTATCTCTTTAAGAAATTTAAGAAAAATTTAAGAAATTTAAGAAAAACTCAACTTGTTCCTATGTTCTCTAATATTTTAATAGGAATGGGTGTTTTATTTTGTCAAAGCTTTTTCTACATCTATTGAGATAATCATATGAGTTCTGCTGGTTTTGTTATTGATGTGGTCAATTATATTGATAGTTTTATTATTGAACCATCCCTATATTCCTGGTATGAATTCCACATAGCCATAGTGTATGATAATTATGACATGTTGTTTTAATCTACTTGTTGTATTTCATTTAAAATTTTTGTTTCAATATTCATTAGAGAAATTAGTCAGTAGTTTTCTTTCTCTATTTTTGCTCTTCCTGGTTTAGTTATAAAACTATATTTGTGTCATAAGACGAATTTGGTAGGACTCCACTTATTTTTCCAAATAGTTTAAGTATTGTGATTAGTGGTGCTTTAAATGCTTGTTGCAATTCATTTGTGAACCCATCTGGGTCTAGGAATTTTTTATTAGGGAATTCATTAATGGCTTTTTCAAATTCTTTTTTCTGAGAAAGAATTGTTTAAGTATTCTGTTACTTCTGTTAATCTGGTCAATTTACATTTTTATAAGTATTCACATATTTCATTTATATTATTAGATTTATTTATATATAATTGGGCAAAATATCTCCTAATAACTGCTTTAGTTTTTTCTTCATTGGTGGTGCACTCCCCCTTTTCAGTTTTGATCCTGGCAATTTGGTTTTCTTCTTTCTTTTTGAAAATCAAATTGATTGATGGCAAATCTATTTTATTTTGTGTTTTTCCCCATAAAACAAACTCCTTTTCTTATTAATTTTTACAATAGTTTTCTTACTTTAAAATTTACTCACTTTGATTTTCAATTTTGGTCTTTAATTGGGTATTTTTTAATTTTTTCTTTTCTACCTTTTTTAAATAACTGTCCAATTCATTGCTTTGTTTTTTCTGTTTTATTGATGTACACAGTTAGAAATATATATTTTCTCTTAAGTATTGCTTTGACTACATCCCATAAAATTTGACATATCTCTCATTGTTTTCATTTTCTTCTGTTAAATTATTGTTAAGTGTTTTGTTCTTTGATCCATCAATTCTTTAAAATTAGATTACTTGGTTTTCAATTAATTTTTAATTTGTCTTTCCACAGCCCATTATTGAAAGTAAATTTATTGTATTATCATTTGAAAAGGATACATTTATCATTTCTTTTATTTACTTTTGGTTTTAAGGTATTATGCTCTAAGGCATGTTCAGTTGTTACGAAGGTGCCCTATAACATGGGGGGAAGTATATTCCTTTTTATTCCCATTCAATTTTCTCAAGGATTTTTTTATTTTTTATTCTTAAATTGTTTTAAAACCCTTTCTTTCTTTTTTAGAATCAAATCTTGGTAGTGGTACCAAGGCAGAAGGTAGGCAATGTACATTAAGTGACTTGCCCAAGGTCACACAGTCATGAAGTGTCTGAGGTCAGATCTGGACCTAGAATCTCCTGTCTCTAGGTCTGGCTCTCAATTCTGAGCTAACCAGCTGCCCCCCTCCAGAGGCTTATTACATCTAACTTTTCTAAAATTCTATTCACCTCCTTAACTTCTTGTTTTCTTTTTTTTTGTTGTTGTTATATAAATCTAATTCTGAGAGAAGAAAGTTGAGGCCTCTCATTAGTATAGTTGTCCTGTCTATTTCCCTTTATAGCACATTTAACTTCTTAAAAATTTTGGATGTTATATGATTTGGTACATATATGTTTAGTATTAATATTACTTCATTGTCTACATTCATGAGGCTTTTGCAAAGTGTTTTAGCCAGACTTGTCCTTAGAAAACAGATATAAGGGGGCAGCTGGGTAGCTCAGTGGATTGAGAGTCAGGCCTAGAGACAGGAGGTCCTAGGTTCAAATCCGGCCTCAGACACTTCCCAGCTGTGTGACCCTGGGCAAGTCACGTGACCCCCATTGCCCACCCTTACCACTCTTCCACCTATGAACCAATACACAGAAGTTAAGGGTTTAAAAATAAAATTAAAATAATAATAATAATAAAAAGAAAGAAAACAGATATAAGAGAAATGGATTATGGGGAGATGGTAGAGTAGGTTGTGCGATTGCAGAGCCCTCCAAAATCCCTCACCATCAGAAATAATTCCACAGAATCAACACTAACAGGTGCAAAAATGGAAGAGCCAGGAGTGAAGCAGTACAACCAGAAAAACTTGGAAAAGAGTTCTTTGACATCTCTGGCCTCAGCATCACCTGATAGTAAAAACATACAGGAACAGATACCAAGGAATCAAAAAAAAAAAAAAAAAACACAAGACATGGGGACAGGTGCTGAGGGCCATCAAGTTCATGACGGATGACAAAGTCCCACGTGAACCCTGAGATTCTACAAAGCAGGTCAAAGGAGGATGGATTTCTCACTCAGTTTCCCCTGTGTGACTCTTCTCTTACTAACACCCCTAATTACAGGAACATATAGAAGAAAATCACAGGCTATTATTAGAAGCCTTAAAAGCCCCCTACAAACTCCTAGGAAAAGCTCACCTTTATATGTAGTAATACAGAAATTCCTCTAAAGTCTCCCTATAACAAACCAGCATATATTGAATTAATGTTGAAGATTTTAAAACTCTGACTTAGGTACACAAGTGCCTGGAAAAATAGGCCAGAACAGTCTCCAAGTCTCCCCCCTACCTGATCCCTGATTTGGTAGTTAACAATGGATGATAAATGGAGAAATTGCCCTCAAAGGCTGGTACATCCCATTCCACTGACTGGACTGCTTTCTTCACCCCATAGCCAATGAGACAAGTAAACATATTGAAAAATATTGGAAGTTACTGGGGAATGAAAAAGTTGTTAGTGACAAGGTTGTTGGTAACAAGGCTGGTGTATGGCTTGTTCACTATCTCCAAGAAAAGACATATTTTGATTATGGAATATCCATACCAACCCTGTCTGTTATCTTGAGAAAGAAAATATATAAATAAAAGAAGTCAGCAGATGGCAGCAGGACAGCCTCTGTGAAAACCATCTGAATCTCTAGCTGTGCTCATTCAACTGCACTGATGTCATCTTGCCTCTAAGACCCCTGTCTGATGAAAGCAGGGCTTTTGCAGGCAGGGTGTGTGGCTTCTCCTTGTGTAGTCGACCTGGGAGTCTGTATCCAAGAACCAAAGGAATAAACAGTAAATTAACTCTGAGAACACCTAGAGAGTACGGCGTCAGTTCCAGGGTTTTCTACCCACCCACTGCTTAGAGTTGGCCACTGAATATGGAAGACTTTATGGGCCCAGATACACTGGTCAGGCTCTGATTCTGTCCAAGACTGAGCCTTTAAGAGGGTAAGGGTGAGGATGGAGCACTCTGGAGGGTGGGTGAGGTTTCTAAGGGACTGTGACCCTGTTGGCTACTGTCACCTATTGGAGAGTGGAGTCCCTGGGAACCATTCTAGTGGGAAGGTGAGCTATCTACTTGCAGTGACAGAACTACCAAGGTGGGGGGACCCTGGAGTACCTGAGATCAATTATAGATTGGGGTTTGAACTAAGAGAACCATGACCTATACTTGGCCTTAGATTATAGAAATTGGAAGAACTAAGTAAGGTCCAGGAAATAACAAATACCAATAATATTGAAAGCTAAGGCATCATCCCCTCCCCACACACTTACTCTGAGAATAAAACTTATCACAAACATAAAACTAAGAGTTAAACTTATTGGTTTGGCCACTAAAATTTAAAGGGAAAAAAAGGCAAAAAGCCCCCCAAAACTCAAGTATAGATAGCTATTATGGGGACTGAGAAGATCTGGGCTCATATTCAGAGGACAATAAAGTTAAAACACCTACTTTTAAATTAGAGAGAAACATCAAATGGGCATAAGCCTAAAATGTTTTTTGGAAGAACTTAAAAAGATTTCAAAAAGCAAATGAAAGAGATTGAGAAAATGCTAGGGGGGGGGGACAACTGAAATACAAAAAAAAAATCAAGAAAATTATGAAAGAAAAATCAGAGAAAGAGATCCAAAATTTCATGAAAAAATGATTTATTAAAATTAGAACTGGAGAAGGGAAAGCTAAGGACTTCCCATGAAAATAAGAAATATGAACACAAAATCAAAAGAATGAAGTAATAGAAGAGAATGTAAAATATTTTATTACAAAAACAATTAACCTGGAAAATAGAGTGAGGAGAGCCAACATAAAAATTGTCAGACTACAAAAATAGTATGATCAAAAAAAAATAATATAGGCACTACACTCCAAGAAATCATTAAGGAAAATTGCCCAGAAGTTCTAGAACTAGAGAGTAAAATAGAAATTGAAAGAATCCATTGATCATCACTGCAAAGACACACCAAGATGGAAATATACAGGAATATCATTACTAAGTTCCGTAAATCTCAAGTAAAGAAAAAAATACTACAATGACAACAAAATAAAAATAAATCAATGAAGCTTCAGCCAAAATAACACCAGATTTAGTATCTTTAACATTAAAAGAATGAAAAGCATGGAATATAACATTTTGAACATCAAAGGACCTGGGTTTACAATAAAAAAATAGTATATCCAGCACAGTTGAGTATAATTATGCAAGAGGCAAAATAGATTTTTAACAAACTAAAATAATTTTAACAATTCTTTGGTAAAAAACTGTAACTCTGTAGAAAATTCAGTCTACACGAATCATAAGAAGGTAAGCATGAAAGACAAATTGTAAGGGACCTGACAAGGTAAAATTGTTTCATTCTTTTAAGGAAAAATGTTATCTATAACCCTTAAGAATGATATAATTACTTGGGTAGTTTGAAAGAGTATATATAGATAGAAGATGAGTTTGGGTTGAATATAATGGAATAAAGTAAAAACTACAATAAAATGAAGTAGGGAGAGGTAAAATGGAACAATTATGTTATATAAAAGAGGCATGAGTGGAAGAACTGTCACAAAGAAGGGTATGAATGGTGGAATCTTATTCTCATCGGATCTGGTTAAAGAGGGAACATACACAATTAGAAAGGTAGAAATCTTAATATACAGAGAAATAGGAGGATAAGAGGATAGGATAATGGAAGGAGTAAGAATTTCTTAAAGGACTAAGAGGAGGGTGTGTAGATTAAGAGAAAAGAGAGGAAGTAGATAAGAAAATGATTCCTAAGAAGAGAGTACACATCAAGAAATAAGATGTCAAGGAGAAGACTTAAGGAAGGGTCTCTCAGGAGAGGATAAGGAAGGGATTTTTAGAAGCAAATTTATACTAAGAAACAGAAGAGCAAGGTAGGGGGACAATATAGGGACTTTCAATGGGGGAGATACAGGGGTTGAACATAAAAATAAAAATAAAAAAGAAAGCAAACATAATCTGTTGCTAGAATCATTCTTGAAGCTATTCTAGGATGTAAAAACCTGTCAGAACTTAAGATCTACTGGCATATAATCTTTGTGATACCAAGCAGAGCTCATAGCTAATCCTATATGGAGAATTTTTAGTGGAATCATTATCCAGCCCAGAAAAGGACTGGTGTCATCATCATCCTTATGGACAATTACATATTCCTACATCGCTTTCATTCTGCCTTTACCACTGAGTGTACTAGTTCCCAGGTTTGTTTTTTTCTGCTCAGTAAGACTTTACTATATGTAACTGGCCCCATACTTACCATGATGCATGCCAATCATCTTCCTGGCATGCCAAGAGGTATCTCTAGATCTCCTTTCCCCCTTTTTGTCTGATAAAACTGAATTACATTACCTTTTCTGGAAAGAATGTATTAACTGATTGCCCTCTGATTATACTCATTAAACATCTGACTTCTCAGAACAAAACACCTAGCCACTATTCCCCTATATGTTTTGTTTTTATCCATTACAATAAAAACTCCTTTAGGGTAGGGATTATTTTGGTTTTTGTATTTGTATCTCCAGTGCCTATCATGTATTAAATATTTTACAAATATTGAATTCATTTATTAATTTTGCTGTCATCATGACATCACCTCATTTGTCCTTTAAATTTAAAAAAAATTCCTTATACTTTATAGCAATCTTTGCTTTAAAGTAATGGTTGTAACCTCAGAATGGGATGGATGGACAGATCTATAGCCTGTAACTAAAAGAAGCTAAATGAGTGGGAAAGGAGAAAGGGGAGAAAGGTTTCTCTGTAGTCTTCACTCCAAGGTGCCTCTTCCTCTGGATTTTGTCTTATGACTTGGATACATGCTTTTTCAAGCCTTATCCTTTCCAGTAGTCTTCTAAATGTTTGGTTAGATGCCATGGAAAGTGAATTAACAATTTACCCAAGGCCTTTTCTTGGGATGTTCAATATTGGGGATCTAAAATTTGTGAAATGAATCAGTCAGTAAATAAAGAAGGCTAAAAAAAGACTTCCATTACCTATTTGTGTACCAGATTCAGATGGACTAGAGGAGGGAGAAATAATAAATGTAGATGTGAGATGACAAAGAAATGACCAAGATTAGTAGCTGTGGAAATGGAGCAATGAATTCAAGAGATTTTGTGTTTATATTAATAAATAAAATTAAACAAAACAAAAAAGTTAGATAAAATTTTGTTACACTGAGCTTGCCCTTTCAGCTTGAAGTGATTGTGTCTAGACTTAATAATCCTTTTTAGTTATAAGCTGTCAACTGCACAAGGTTGCTGCACATTTCTGTATTAATTAGAATCTCTGCTTAATTTAATATCCGGCTCCTGACAGAAAGACTTGTGATGGCATTTTATACTCACAACTGACAGTGTAACAAGGTTATAGTTTTCTTTCTCTAGCATATTAGAGTTTGAATGCATTTAAGAGCATTCAAAACATTTCATTAAATAAGATTTCCTGAATCATAACTAATTTTGAAATTTACATAAAATATCTACATATGTTCAACAAACTTAAATTTGCATTTCATAATTGACTATACAGCTGAGATAAAAGATGGATTTGGACATAAATTTCCATTTTCCTTTGAAGATTACTCTTAGGAAGAACACAGGGGTAAAAATATGGTATGGGAGAGCAGTGTGGCAGAATCTCCCCCCAAATGAGCCTCACTTTATATGCTCCTTCATATTAAATATGTATCAAATAAAATTGCAGTCCCCTTGTCATATATTCTTCCTATTATTTCATGTTATTCTTTCAGACTCAACCCCAAAATAATCTTAAAGGAAATCAGTATTACTGCAAAATAAAACCTCAAATCATTCATTTTTGGGAATATAAGTGCAAATAAAACTTTAGAAACTAGTTTCCAAAATTCAAAATTAGTTATAATTTGGATACAAACCAAGACAAAATTAATCTTTTTGCTGTATATATATATTATAGTTTGTTAAAGAAATTAATGATGTAAAATGTGTTTGTATGGGGGGATAAGTATTTTGGTGTCATCCATATATGATTATTATTCTAAGTACAAATGATTTTCATATATTGTGAAAACAAGATAGCCAGTTTCACTATTAGAAAATAAATAATCTACCTTGGATTACTGTATATAGCTAAAAGGTTCAAAATAGCAACCGTGAGAAGTAACTTAGATAAGAGACTTAGAATATTAGAAATATTTATTTAGTATACAAAGGATCGGGTACAAATTAACCACCCTGGATTCCAAAAGAACATAATTTTTCTTAACTCTGGAAGGAAACTCCAAGAACTGAAAATGGAAGTGTACCTGCCACACAGATTTTAGTCAGGTCTGTGAAACCAATCTGTGGGCTATATGTTCACATCTATACCCTTCCACAGAGTCACTCAGATACTTATACCTATATCTTCACTCCATGAAAAATGCTGGAAGGAGACAAGGATAAGGGTGCATTTATTGTATGTTGCTTTGACTGTGATTACAACTGCCCTTGTCGCCTAATCCTAGCTGTATTAGAAATTGGGCTCTGTTGGTGAATCAAAAGAATAATCTTTAGGTTTAGAGGAATTGGAATGGTAATCCCCAGGGAAGTTTTATCTGCCCCAAGGATTTTAGAAACAGGTATGTACAGAAGGAGATATGGGAATGGGGAGAGGAAGGGAAAGCAAAGCATCTTTCTATCTAGTTTGATCTAGCTTCACAAAGATTTATATCTTTGTTCTTTGATGACTTAACAGAACATATTTGATGACTGAACTGAAGAGACTTACTAAGCACTTAGGTATTCTATTTAAGCACCAGAAAAATGTATTATGAAAAAGGAACACAGGACCAATCTTGTGATAACAGAAACTATATTCTGCTGGATTTCTTGGAATTTATAGACTGATCTTGAAAGTTTGCGGATTTTATTTTAATTATATATTGGTCCTTCATGAATTATATATCTAGAATCAACCTTTCATGTAAAATATTTTCATACTATGCAAGGGGTAAAATAGTCAGACCTGGATTAACCAAGTCTGGGCTGATCCTTTCCAAGGGAGGGAAAAAATTGTGTGTTTCAAAAAGTTCTGTTACCACTTTTCTAAGGCTACTTCTCTAATTTCCCCCCATTCATTCTTGATATCTATGGAAGATTGATTTGAGAATCAGATTGCCAGTCAGAGACAGATGCTTCAATATGTCTTTTAGGAGCTGCCTCGTAAGCAGACTGGAACATTCTCCCCATGATTGTGGTCTACTGATTCATCAGCATATCTACCACATCAATAGCAATATTCAACATCAATTGGTTCATATAATTTAATAAGGTTACAAAAATAGAATCAGTCAATCTAACATATGAAACCATAATCAAAAGAGGATCATAAATGCATAGTAAGAAACAACTATAATACTAATGGCTTCCAAAACACATGAGTATTCATTATATAAAAATGGGTTCATTTTCCCAAACCACCAGTAGAGGAAATTACACATAAAAGGTATATACGTGACTGGGAAACTCATGGAGAAGCACATATGAAAGGAACATGTATGCCCAAGGCAACTGATGAAGGACATATAGACATATAGCCAAGGTTGTTTCTTAATAAGAGTGACAACATTTGGGCAAGGTGTGAGTTCTGAGGACAAAAGTGAAATAAAGTTTCAGGTACCACCAAGGTGAGTCAGGTCTATGAATCTGAACCTTCTCAGGACTACCTGTGGATTCGTACCTATTATTCTTTAATAGGAAATTTTTCATGCAAACATAAAAAACAAGAAGAGGAGACATTAAGAAAGTCATATTGACTATCCCCATGACACTAACATAATTTCTACACATTTTGCCTATTGGTGAAAAGAGAAAGAAAAAAAAAAGAAAAGCAAATGAAGCTTGAATAATGAGCATTTCAAATTCAGTTTTATCTCATTGATTTTTATAGTGGTTTAAATCCTCCTGTTCATTCAAAATGGCTTCACTTATTATTTTTTCCTTTGGTTAACTTAGACCTACTTTTTAAAATGTCTTTTTTCCTCTCACTATACTACCTATGCATGTGCACCCTAACATATACACATAACCACACAATCAGAACTACATGTATTGATTCGAGTATTTTATGCCAATTCTGTAAAAGTAAATAAGATCTTCATTATCTCACTCTTGGAAAACCACTGATGCCTACCCATAAGGAAATCCCTAGCTGTGGAGCAGTAAACCAGATTTTAGTAGTTCCTTTTATGTCCTAGAAAATCACACATTTGTAGTTGAGTGAACATATGCAAGGGAAACATGGCAGCTATTATATTTCCCATAACATCCTGTGTGCAGCCATGAATATTTGCATTACCACCAGTGAACAGGACTAAGAACTCTCTACCCCACCCAAAAAATGGAATGAAGATCTTTAATCTCCTTACAAATGGAGTACTTGGAAAGCATAAAATACAAAAAAAGGTACAATGGAAAAATAACCCTTCATAGTTCTTCTAACACCACCCTGCAGTGCCTTAACAAAATGCTCACATGAACATTTTCCAGGCTGGGGGGAAAATAACCATTGTAAATGACTCTGTGTGTTTTAAACCACAGATTACTTAGAAACAACGCATGGAAAGGAGGAGACCTTTTTGTTGGGCCAATTGCATATGACATTGCAGAACACTCCAGGGAAGTATTCTAAACCATTTCCTGGCATGTGGATTGATATAGCTATTATTTTTGTAATTACGCCATCAAAATATGGTGTTGAGGTATTACAAGCTCCAGTAAACTCATGCATTGCAGACAGAAGGTTTGTTATGTGTGTGTTGTCCTTAATTTGAGTAGAGCAGAGTTCTCTTGAGATTTCTTTGAACTTTACTCCAATTTGATTAATTTTAATTACCATTTTTCAGCCATAATAAGGAGTAGCCAAAGTCAAGTCTGGCCCCCAAGTAAGGAAAATCATGTTAGTGCATACCAATTACTTGGCATCGCATGAATGTATAGTCAGCCTTTACCCAGACCAAAAGCATAATTACCTTTTTACATTTCCTGCTTATTTGTTTCTAATCGAACCAATTGCTTTGGGTCTAGAAGTAAAAATAAACAATAATAATCTTGGAAATGTTAAGTTTCTTACATCCTCAAAACCATATTTCTTTTAAACACACATATTTAAAATATTACCCTCTTTGTCCCCAGCAAACAAATGATCCAGGAAAGACTCCTCTGACAAATAATAGTTCACACTAATGTAGTACTTTATATTTTAAAATGTATTCCTTACAAAATCCTTGTGAAGTGAGTGGTACAAGGATAATTGCCCCTATTTTATAGATAATGGAACTGAGAGGCAAAAAGAAATGAAATGACCTGTCCAAGGGTCATATGGTTGATGCATAGATAGGAAATAAAATCACTTGTCTAAAGTCACATAGATAGTAGCAAAGCATGATCTAGAATTCAAGTCTTCTAGTTAAGTCTAATAGTAGTCCTACAATAACATGATCTTTATAAGTGAATTTAAGAAAGTCATTGAGAGTATAAAGGGCTACAGCAGCTGTCAGCAAAAACACGGAGAAGAATTTGTCAAAAATTGACAGAAAGGCCCACCCTAGAGGTCCTTAATATCTAATGAATAATCACAATACACCTGTTGGTACTATCTAGTTCAGAAGACACTGTGTTCATATATATTTTGGTAGCTGAGTGGTCTTTTCTCACATCTAGGTTAGAGTGTGTATTTTAAAGATATTTTACAGGAAGTCTGACCTCTTAATAAGTTAATTGTTATTTCAATCTGACACACAAAACAAGCCAATGAGATTAAATATGCAGTAATGAATAATAAAGAAGGTGTTTGTTTATATCATAAATATATTTATACATGATAACTAGAATCCAAGCTTGTGAAATGTTGAAAATACTTTTCTTAAAAAACTTTAAGATCAGGGGCAGCTGGGTGGCTCAGTAGATTGAGAGCTAGGCCTAGATATGTGAGGTTCTAGGTTCAAATTTGACCTCAGACTACATGACCCTGAGCAAGTCTCTTAACCCCCATTGCCCAGCCCTTAACCACTTTTCTGCCTTGAAACTGATACACAGTATTGATTCTAAGATGGAAGGTAAGGGTTTAAAAAAAATCTTTAAAATTAAACATCAAATTTTTTGAACATCAATAAAGATGTAAAATTCTTTTGATTACTTACTGAAAAATTATTTAAGCATGTTATACACTATTGTAAAGCAATTAATGGAATTTTTATCCTAGAGAGGGAAAAGACAAAGATTATTTAACAAAGAAAAACATAGGGGAAATATGATTTATATTATTTGACACATTTTGAAATCTGCATTCAATAATATTAACACATTTTCAAATTTTTAATTGTGCTTTTCCTTTCTAGGACCACAACTGACTATTAGAAATAGCTCATCTTGGAGAACATAAACTATGATATTCTACTGATACATTAATTCCATTTGTAAAAGAAGATTTATCATTATAACTCAATAGACAAGGCTTTTAATATGTTTTTTTTTAAATAAGAATATAGGCAAACTACCTCTATATGTATTCTAATCAGGACATCTATGACAACAAAAAACAAAATGTTGAACACATTTTTATTTCATTCTTTATTGATATTGACACAAAGAAAATCAATTAAAAAGTTATCTTTGTGGTTGTGCCTGTCAAGGAAACTTGCATGTTCATAACATGTATATGGAAGACATCTTGCTAGAAGAAAGATGTCCAGGATGTTTTCCTTTGTCAAATGTTCTCTATCATGAACAATTACCCAATAAGATCGTGTATTCTCTGTTCCTTTCAGTCAATTAATTATGTGACTGAAACATGTGATGTGTTGTAGAAAAATCATATAGTGAGTCTATTCTGTTCTCATATTTTCATCAAGGGTACTTATAAGTGAATTATGTTTAATTAGATACAATGAACAAATATAAGCACTCAAAGAATCATGTCAATCAGTTTATTACTGACAGATATCTAGAGAGTGTGTTGCTCTCTCCCCCTTCAGTAGGCACACACCAACAGTGGCTTCAGGTGTATGGTGGGCTGGCATCCCTAAGGAAAGCCTAGATCTCATTCTCTACCCCTTTTTTCTGATTGTTGTTGCTAGATTGATTCACAGGGACTGAGAGGAAGTGGGAGTGAGGTATTAGGAGCAGTTGGGCAATGAATGATGTAAGATTGCAAACTTTCTTACTCTGCCCTCCCTACAACCACAAGAATACTGTGATTATTAAATGTTATGAACCTTATACACCTGGATTAGATGAAGTTTGCTAAATGGACAGTTTGCTAACCTTGCATTCCTATTTGTAAATGTAGCTGACCAAGTCATTTGTTGATTACATAGGAAATCTCAAGTTTATCAGCAGCAGTCTGTGTTCAAACATGGAATCAAAGCAATTGGCCAACTCTGATAATACCTTTAATGTTTAATTTTTATATAGATCAGTCTCTTAAAGAGTTTATAAACTTGAGATAATAGGTATATAGCTTAATGCTTGCTGATATATTGTTTAAGTTATGGCTTTGGGGCTGGTGTTTCTGTCATTTTTTTCTAATCATTTGATGTCTTCGGTCTTTTTGAATTTTTTTTGAAAATTAACTACATAGATACTTTAAAAATTATGTTGCCTTCAAAATGGGTTTCTTCTATTGTTCTGGTTAAAAAACTTTTCAGATTTTTTCCCCCTGAGCACCATTTCCTTTTACTCCTTGTAAAAATCATTCAAAATGAGGACTTTGTCACAAAATGACCCTCCTACTTTTCCAGACTTATTAAATATAATCCCCCTTCATATTCCCAATGTTCCAGCTGTGATAATTAGATTAAGTCTACAATATCCATCTTTAGATTTAATCACCAAAAGTGAGAACACCTCTAATTCTGGGAGGTACATAGCCCACATGTGCTAGAGTGGGTGACAAAATCTGAATCAACTGACTGTCCCCTAGGCAGTACTATGAGAATCTTCAATTGTGATTGCACATGCAAATTAGGAGAGAGGCACAGGAAGTGACGCACAAGTGACCCCTTTAAAAAGAGGGAGTTGAGTGAGTGAGAGGTCTTTGGCTGAAGAGGGCATCTGAGTACAGACCTCTTCTGGTTCATGGACGAGTGTTGGAATGCTGAGACCCTGGTGAGCCTGCTTTAAATATCTTCTTTGAATTCCACGTGCTGAGTTTAAAGACTGACTGAATCTTCCTAAACTTCTCTTAAGAAATTTCTTTTAGACCTGTGCAAAATATTTATAGCCACGCTTTTTGTGGTGGCAAAAAACTAGAAAATGAGGGTATGCCCTTCAATTGGGGAATGGCTGAACAAATTGTGGTATATACTGGTGATGGAATACTATTGTGCTCAAAAGAATAATAAACTGGAGGAATTCCATGTAAACTGGAATGACCTCCAGGAATTGATGCAGAGTGAAAGGAATAGAGCCAGAAGAACATTGTACACAGAGACTGATACACTGTGGTAAAATAGAATATAATGGACTTCTGTACTAGCAGCAATGCAATGACCCAGGACAATTCTGAGGGATTTATGGAAAAGAATGCTACCCACATTCAGAGGGAGTACTGCAGGAGTGGAAACACAGAAGTAAAACAACCTCTTGAACACATGGGTTGATGCAGACATGTTTGGGGATATAGACACTAAATGACTACACCAATGCAACTATCAATAATATGTAAATTAAGTCTTGACTGATCACACATGTTAAAACCAGTGGAAATGCACATTGAATATGGGGGGGGACTTAAAGCAGGAGTTAGAGGGAAAGTAAAAACAGGAATCATGTAACTATGGAAAATTTTTCTAAAAAAATAAAATCTTTAAATCTTAAAAAAAAAAAAAAAAGAAATTTCTTTTAGTAGACTCTGTGAATGAAGTTTGCTCCATTCACGTTGGGGCCTCTAGCCCTCTAATTCTCAGCTGAGGGCTAATATCTACCTGGATTAATTTGAGGATTGTAATAAATTACCTACTGGGTTAGATTCTTATTTCCTTATTTCCTCTCTCTCTTCTTAATTGTAAATAAACTTCCATAAAAGTCAATTTTGACTTGAGATTATTCTTAATTGAGGATTGATAATAGTTCAATCCTCTGGCAACCAACTTTTAATATATTGAACCCCAAAAAACCCTTTTTCCCCCTTAGAGGGCTGAACAGTCCTAACTGATGCACCTCACCAACAACATTCTATTTACCATCTCTGTTTTGCTATAGACCATTCCCAGTGCCTAAAAGCTATTCGTCCTTATTTCTTCTTCTTAGAAAATCTAGGTTCTTTCAAAGCTCAGCTCAGGCTTCACTTAAAACTTGAAATGTTTCCTGATTAACTGTGTTCTTATCTTTTATTTACTTTGAATATATTTTATTTGTGCACACATTTCTCTTTATAAAATGTAAAGTCTTGGAAGTCAGGAACCATTTTGTTTTTGTACTTGACAGCATCTATTACAATTCCTGATACATAGTAGGCACATTAAGAATTGGGATGGCAGAGTCCAAATATAGTGTCACTATCACTGAATATGGCATCACTTTTGTATGTAATGAAGATTGGTTGGTGGTTGGTTGGTCATTATCCTTTATAATCAAAGAGGACCAAAATGACATCACTATGTCAAAATCAATGTATAATGTGTACAGACCGTGGCTAATTAGACTGTTACAAACTCAAAAGGCTCAAATAGCCCAGATGAATATTAATGTTTGGAAGGTTCTAAAGGAAAATATGGGACAGAAGAGGTATTGGAGTGCCTACCAAACTAAAGGTCTACAGGAGTGCTGTGCTGACTTCATTGTAATATGTCTGTGAAACCTGGACAGTATACTAGCACACCATGACAGGAAATTGAATCATTGCCATTTGAAATGTCTTAGGAAGATTCTGAAGATTACTCGGTAAGATAAGGTATCATATACTGAAGTCCTTTTCTTGAGCTGAATTGCCAAGCTGTGCAGAGAGCACAACTCCAGTAGCCATGTTTTTCTTAGGCCAAACATGTTTGCCCAGAAGACTATTTTACAGAGTGATGAGGATCTGTGGATCAATTAGTCCCTCAACAAGCATTTATTAAGCTCCTGCTATGTGCTAGGCATTAGTAATGGAGTAATTCAAGGTCATTCATTAAGACTTTGATGAGGGGCCTTTAAGGAGAAAGAAGAGAGTCTTGGGACAACCATCTAGCAAAGTGTGCTGGTTACACAATATGAAATAAATGAGATTTTAGAGAAAAGCCAAAGGTAAAATTTGATATTCAAGGGAATGGTACTTTGAAGCCTCTGAGATTTCCTAAGCCAGGTTATAGCATTGGATATGTGCAAATCCATTCAACAAATGTATTTTCACAAAAACAAAAGCCAGTATATTTTTACCAAATGTGTCCTCTTTGACAAAAAATAAAATTTTGGAGTATAGATTTAAATAAATATGGCTTGATAGGTAAACAATTACCTAAGTTATTAGAGATGTTCTGTGAAGACCCTCTCCCCAATCAAAAATATTAACCACAGAGGGAGGTCTGGTTCAATAGCTAATATTTTCTTCTCTTAAGTTATAATAAGAAAAGCATCTGTTAAGTTGAAACCATCACCTAGAGGGGGTAACACACTAAGCATTCACACTGCATCTTAAGGTATTTTTAGCAGAATTTCCCAAGAGGAATGGGCTCAGAACTTAGGCATATTAATTTAATAGGGCAAAGGAGGAAGAAATGTACATTAACAGGAGCATTTTCATACTACTGGTAAGATACGACAATGGAGTATTATCATAATTGGTGGCTACATGGGGGTACTGGAGCTGGATGTTGAAAGAGACGTCAATGATAAAAAGAAAGAATGTTTTCCTCAATAATCCCCATCTTCCCTTTTAGAGAGGGAGAAAGGAGAATGCTGACAAAAAATTTTACCTTATTTTAACTTGATTATATAAATATAATTTCAGCAACTTTTATAGTACAATTATTAGAAAAGGTAGGATGGGTGTGATGAAAGTCATCACTAACACCTAGGTTCAAATATCATATGGCTCATTTTTTCCAAGGATAGACAATTATGAGGAAAGATCAGAAGCTTTTTAGAGAATAATGACTAGTTCTTTCAGCTCAAAAAGTAGCCCATCTCCCCCAGATTTTCAGCCTTGCTGAGAATTTTAATTTCAGTCCATGCTTTGGAGATCCTGGAAATACTCAGGAGGAAAAGCAAAGAAGAGGAGTAGAGTCATTAAAGGGGCATTACAGTCCAGTGCATAGCACATAGAAATGTATCACAATGTGATTTATCACTATGAGCTGGTAAGAGAATATTATCAATATTATTATCAATATTATCCATATAAATGGAAAGAATGATGAATACAAGGTTAAGTGAGGTGTTTCCTACTTTAAAAGTGATCAGTATATGTTCATGTGTTATCATGTATTGATATTGTTCCTCTAAGGAAAATCGAGGTGTAGTCTTTTGCTTTAGAAGAAAGGTCCATAGATGATCAAAACAATAGTATACATTAGGGGCATCTAGATGACTCAGTCAATTGAGAGGCAGGCCCAGAAATGGGGGGTCCTGGGTTCAAATCTGGCCTCAGACACTTCCTAACTATGTGACCCTGAGCAAGTCACTTAACTTCCTTTGCCTAATTCTTACCATTTTTCTGCATTGGAATCAATAGACAGTATTGATTCTAAGACAGAAGGAAAGGGTTTAAAGAAAAACAAAAACAACATTATATATTTAAACAAGAGTTCTTCTCTATCTCTTCCCAAGAGCCCCAGTGCTATATTTGCTCAATAATTCATTTCTATTAATTTGGGAAAAAATGATCAGTCACAATTCTAACTCAAACCCAACTGTATGATAATCCTTTCTTCATAGATAGTTCACATTAATGTAGTATTGAGTTCACATTGATAACTGTAAGAAAACTTTTACATTAAGTGTTCTTGGCCAAAGGTTTAAGACAGTTTATAAGCCAAAGACACAGGAGCATAAGGAGAATCAGGCCCTATTTGTAGAAACAATAGCCTCAAACAAAGGAAATGACTGCTATGCATCCCTTTCAACCACACCTCCATCTGTCATTCACAGAGCTATTTTCTAGCCAGAAGGACATTGTGTACATATCTATCTGGCTGCCTGTTCAGTGTAGGGATAGCTACAGCCAACTAACAGATCTTGCCAAGATGAAGGAAAATGTTAATGGCCATTCAAAGCAGTATTTTTGGCTCCAATTTCTGATAAGCAGGATAAACAAATTACTGCACACGTGAGAACTAGTTCCAGGCTATTTTCCTTGTGATTAGCTCTTAAAGGTCCAAAAGGCTTCATTTCTTTGCTTATTGTGCTTATCACAAGGTAGATATTTTGATTGAAGAATGTTGACATTTTATTTAGTTTCAAAGAATATTTAATTGTTTGTTTTTTGTAAACTAAAGGTTTTGTGTGACTGCCTGGTCATAATAATACTTCCATATACATATCTGTACTCATAGAAACTTGGAATTCACTTTCTGATATGTTATGGTGGACATGTATATACTTATTTCATAGACATGTTGGAGTAGATGATTACAGAGGCCACTTCATACACTCAAATTCTATGATTCTGTGATTGCAGGATTTAGAACTGGAAAGAACTTTGGGAATGAATCATCCAGTCCCACCTGTATATTTTATAGAAGTGGAAATTGGCTTACAGAGAAGTCATTTGTCCATGTCATAAAGGCAGTAACAGCAGAGGATGAAAACCCAGGTGCTCTGTGCCCAAGTCCATGGTTCTCTCCATTACACCTTGCTGCTTTTATTATAGCAATATATTCTCAAGTAATATAATTTCATAAAATCTTATAGAACCTGAGTAAGAGGGGAATTTATAGGTCATCTAGGACAATCCATACTTGACAAGACATCTCTTCACGATATCCCCAATAAGAAGTCATTTAGCCTTTATTTTAGGCCCTCCAGTGAGGATGAACCGGCTACTTCTTAATGACCACTCATTTCATTTAAGGATACATATAGCTGTTAGAAATATTTCTTTAGATTAATCTTAAATTTGCATCCTTTTACTTCACAGAGACTCACTGAATCTTGGAGGTGGGTAGGGATTTCAAGGTTCACAAATCCAAACCAAACATTAATAACGATACTTTTGTAAAATCCCCAACAAGTAATCATTCAGTTTTTGCTTCATAATCTCCAGGGAGGGGAAACCAAACCATTCACAAGACATTCCATCGCATGTTTAGATTAATCTCTTTAGATTGCTATTTAGTTGTGTCTGGCTCTTAATGAAGCTATTTGGGATTTTCTTGGCAAAGATAATGTAGTGGTTTGCCATTGCCTTCTCCAACTCATTTTGCAGATGAGGAAACTGAGGCAAACAGTATTAAGTGACTTGCCCAGGGTTACACAGCTAGTGAATGTCTAAGACCAGATTTGAACTCAAGTCCTCCTTAGTCCAGGACTAGCGCACTCTCCACTGCACCACCTGCCTCCTCATAGATAGCTCTAGTTGTTTGAAAGTTGTTGGGAGTTCTTTTGTTCATATCAAACCTAATTTTGTCTCTTTCCAAATTCTTATTGCTCTTAGTGCTTTCATAGGGGACTAAGCAGAACAAGTTTGACCTCTTTTCCAAAAAAATTGTTTTTTGTCTTCTCTTTTTTATTAAGATAATTTATTTCCAGGTATCTCAGTCCCTTCCTCCCCTTCCAACATTAATGAAGTCATCATCCAGCAACCAGATATGTATATATAGATTATGTCTTTCATGTTTCTATTTTCTAGTTCATTCTCTGGAGGTGAACATTAAAATTATTCTTCAGATATTAAGTCTATATTTGTATCTTTTTTCACAAATATTTGAAAGATACTTTTCAAATATTTAAAATATAGATGTTATGTACTACTCCATTTCACCCTATTATCTGATTTCCTAACCAAACATTCCAAGTTACTTCATCTTATTCTTAGATAAACTAAACTTAAGGCTTTTACCATTTGAACAGTCCCACTTGGGATTCTCTCTTCTTTTTCATTTACCTTCTTAAAATGTGGTGCCCAGAACTGACCATATTCTTCTAAATAAATCTGACCAGGCTAAATATGGTAGGCTATTGCTGGGTTTATGCAAATTTGAAATAGAACAAGCCCTGTGAAGTAAATAAAGGTTTAAGAGGAAAGTTCCTAGGCTGTTGAGTGGATAGGGTCTGGGGAGTAGATAGAATATAACTTCATTACTCAGGAGGATGCCTTCCTGACTCTCTGGGTCTTTTTCTGAAGTTTCCCAGAAACCTTTTCACTTTGGAAGCTCATTGCATTCCTAGATTTCATATATTAAAAGTAGCTTTCCATTCTTGAGTCTTTCCTTCCGATTGTCTGGTTTCTCACAGAATCTCCTTTTTTAAGGAACAATCCCATACTACACTCCTTTCCAGACCACACTTCAGACTGTTCTGAACTTATTTTACAGTGTCCCTAGTACACCTTTATTTCTTTCCCCCACCTTGCATTGTCCTTTTTTTTTTTTTAATTTAACATTTATTAATATTCATTTTTAACATGGTTACATGATTCATGCTCCCCTTTCCCCTTCAACCCCC
>NC_058132.1:293237971-293316431 GCF_016433145.1 Gracilinanus agilis
AAGAAAGAAAGAAAGAAAGAAAGAAAGAAAGAAAGAAAGAAAGAAAGAAAGAAAGAAAGAAAGAAAGAAAGAAAGAAAGAAAGAAAGAAAGAAAGAAAGAAAGAAAGAAAGAAAGAAAGAAAGGAAGGAAGGAAGGAAGGAAGGAAGGAAGGAAGGAAGGAAGGAAGGAAGGAAGGAAGGAAGGAAGGAAGGAAACTTAGATAGAGAAGGGAGATACATATCTCTCTCCTTTGCATTTAAAACTCTTACCTTAATTCTGAGTACTAATATGCTAATTGTCAAAGCCAATAAGTTAAAATCAGTCTTGATTCCCCCATTCCATCCCTGCCTCCCCGCCCTTCTTATGTGTCTCAAGGACATAAGAAACACAAAGAATAAACACTTAGTCTTTTGCTATTTTTGCCTTCCCCAGCATATGACTTAACTTCTGGGGATTTTTCCCTCAGCTCTCACTTGTGACTTTGACCCAGCTGGGAGAGACCCTTAGGGAAGCACTTTCTGATGGGCAATTGAAGCTTAGTTGAGACAAACAAGGGAACTTAGCCAAGGTTGCTGCTGTCTCTTCTGATTCCCAGCACCCTGGGCTCAGATTTCATAAGATGTTGATACTGTGAAGAAGGTCAGTGGAAATGTTTGATAAGAAATGATCTAAAGAACACTGTTAGTATTCCCGGTGACTGGATAATAAGTTTTTTATGCCTGTTTAGTTTAAATGGAAGATTTAGTGTGTGTGGAGGGGAAACAATTTACAGTCTTGTTCCCTCTGTGCTTTTTTTTTTTTCAGGTGCTAGTTTAATCAGAAAATTTGCTATGTAGATTCTTCCTTCTCAAGATTCTTCCTACTCTTTTTATAACCTATTTCTGGGTCATGATTGTACTGGAAATGACGTTTCCTCAGATGTGAAGAGTTCATTGAAAGCCACAGAAGTGGGGAAGAAGAAACCCACAGTATATTCTGATAGCATCTCTTTGAAAAGAAAAAAATTCAATGTAAAAGGAATCAACATAATCTTCATTTCAAGCATCTCAGAAATGATTAACATTTTGATCTATTGTCTGGATGGAAACAATAAATAAGGTGTAGATGACAAAACTGTGGGGAAGATAGCATACTAAACACCTCGAAATAATCCAAAAACCCTTGATCTCTGTGAGTTAGAAACATGGAGTAAATCTTTTTTTTTTTTACTTATTTCTTTATTCTTAATTTTTTTTTAATTTCGAGTTCCAAATTCTCTCCCTCCTTCCAGTCCCTCCTTCATCCATTGAGAAGTAATTCAATATATCAATAATACCTGTGAAGTCATGTAAAAATATTTTCCTGTTGGCTACATTGCTCCCCTGCAAAGCAAGCAAGAAAAATAGAATGGAAAAAAGGGTATGCTTCAGTTTGCACTCAGAGTTCATCAGTTCACTCTTAGGAAGTAAATAACATTTTCTGTCATAGGTCCTTAGGAAATGTCTTTGATAATTACATTGATCAGGTTAGGTAAGTCTTTCAAAACTGGTCATTGTTACCCTGTTGCTGTTATTGGGTACAATCTTCTGCTTCTGCTCACTTCATTTCACATCACTTCATACAGGTCTTCCTAGGTTTTCTTTTTTTTTCTTTTTTTTAATTTTAAACATTTATTAATATTTATATTTTAGAAAAGTTAACATGGTTACAAGATTTATGCTCTTACTTTCCCCTTCACGCCCCCGAACTCTCCCCTCCCCTGGCCGATATGCATTTCCACTGGTTTTAACAAGTGTCATTAATCAAGACCTATTTCCAAATTGTTGATAGTTGCATTGGTGTGGTACTTTAGATCCCCTATCATGTCCTCCTCATCCCATGTATTCAAGCAGTTGATTTTCTTCTGTGTTTCCTCTCCTGCAGTTCTTTATCTGAATATGGGTAGCATTCTTTTCCATAAATCCCTCAGAATTGTCCTGGGTCATTGCACTGCTGCTAGTACAGAAGTCCATTGCATTCAATTTTACCACAGTATATCAGTCTCTGTGTACAATGTTCTTCTGGCTCTGCTCCTTTCACTCTGCATCAATTCCTGGAGGTCTTTCCAATTCACACGGAATTCCTCCAGTTTATTACTCCTTTTAGCACAATAGTATTCCATCACCAGCATATACCACAGTTTGTTCAGCCATTCCCCAATTGAAGGGCATACCCTCGTTTTCCAGTTTTTTGCCACCACAAAAAGCACGGCTATAAATATTTTCGTACAAGTCTGTTTATCTATGATCTCTTTGGGGTAAAAAACCCAACAATGGTATGGCTGGATCAAAGGGTAGGCATTCTTTTATAGCCCTTTGAGCATAGATCCAAATTGCCATCCAGAATGGTTGGGTCAGTTCACAGCTTCACCAGCAATGCATTAATGTCCCAATTTTGCCACATCCCCTCCAACATTCATTACTCTCCCCTTCTTTCATTTTAGCCATTCTGCTAGGTGTGAGGTGATACCTCAGAGTTGTTTTGATTTGCATTTCTCTAATTATTAGAGATTTAGAACACTTTCTCATGTGCTTATTGATACTTTTGATTTCTTTACCTGAAAATTGCCTATTTATGTCTCTTGCCCATTTATCAATTGGGGAATGGCTTGGTTTTTTATACAATTGATTTAACTCCTTATATATTTGAGTAATTAGACCCTTGTCAGAGTTTTTTGTTATAAAGATTTTTTTCCCAGTTTGTTGTTTCCCTTCTGATCTTGGCTACATTGTTTTGGTTTGTACAAAAGCTTTTTAGTTTTATATAATCAAAATAATTTATTTTACATTTTTTTAATTTTCTCTAACTCTTGCTTGGTTTTAAAATCTTTCCTTTCCCAGAGATCTGACAAGTATACTATTCTGTGTTCACTTAACTTATTTATAGTTTCCCTCTTTATATTCAAATCATTCACCCATTCTGAATTTACCTTGGTGCAGGGTGTGAGATGTTGATCTAAACCTAATCTCTCCCATATTGTTTTCCAAATTTCCCAACAGTTTTTGTCAAATAGTGGATTTTTATCCCAAAAATTGGGCTCTTTGGGTTTATCATATACTGTCTTGCTGACATCACTTACCCCAAGTCTATTCCACTGATCCTCCCTTCTGTCTCTTAGCCATTTTGATGACTGCTGCTTTATAGTATAGTTTAATATCTGGTACTGCTAGGTCCCCTTCCTTAACATTTTTTTTCATTATTTCCCTTGATATTCTTGATCTTTTGTTATTCCAAATGAACTTTGTTATAGTTTTTCCTAATTCAGTGAAAAAGATTTTTGGTAGCTTGATAGGTATGGCACTAAATAGGTAAATTAAATTGGGCAGAATGGTCATTTTTATTATGTTAGCTCGTCCTACTCATGAGCAATCAATGTTTTTCCAATTGTTAAGATCTAGTTTTAATTGTTTGGGAAGTGTTTTGTAGTTGTTTTCATATAATTCCTGTGTTTGTTTTGGTAGATAGATTCCTAAGTATTTTATATTGTCTAGGGTGATTTTAAATGGTGTTTCTCTTTCTACCTCTTGCTGCTGTGATGTAATGGAAATATATAGAAATGCTGATGATTTATGTGCATTTATTTTGTAACCTGCAACTTTGCTAACATTGTTGATTATTTCTACAAGCTTGGGAAGTTAATTTAATCAACTTGAGTTTCAGTTTCCTCATCTGTAAAATAAGGGGGCTGGACTAGATGATCTCTAAGGTTCCTTCAAGTTCTATCAGTCAAGTAATCAGAATTAATTAAGGACCTGTAAGTTCCAGGCATTATTCTAGCATTTGACATACAGATACAAAGAATGGCACAATCCCTAGTTCATAGTAATAGCAAGAATTTAAGTAGAGCTTTAAGGTTTGTAAAACTCTTCATATATATTATGATCACAGTATCCTGGGAATAGTATACTGTCTTTCATCGTGCTTCTTCTAAATCTTCTCCCTGTCCTATTCTATATTTATATTTCTCTCTCTCTAATAATCTCTCTTTCTTTACCTATCTCATTATAAGGACTCTGAACATAAAAAGAAATTCAATCAGTTTCATATCTAATTTCATATCATATGAGACAGAAATTTGATAAACTGAAGCAAGCTTATGCTATGAAAGTGTATGAGATCATATAAACACATAATTGGTTTGTAAAAGAAAACATTTACTCATTAATATGACAATAGATAGCCAATGTGCAAACTAGTATTTATCATGAATGCTAATAAGGTTACATCTTTTCTAACCTGAGACAGTAACTAAAATATTCTAAAAATAAATATGGTTGATTTAGCAGATCCTATTACCAATTAAAAGATATCCACTTGTAATATACATCCTTCATGCGTCATCCTACAATCCTCAGACTAAATTTGGATTACCTGTGAGTCTTTTTGAAAATATAAGAAGCTATCAAACATTCTACACTTCCAGCTTTCAAGTCTTGGGAAGATCAAAGGGACTCGTTCAGCAGCAAAAGCCTTCTTAAGAGCTTCCTAAAACTCGACATATCACACACATTTCACATGTAAGGCAAGATTTAGGAGAATCCAGGCCATGGTAGCATAAATGTCTGCCTCATTTACTCTGACTATAAATAACACAAAAAGTATTATTCCCACGAAAGCCGCTATCGGTTCTTGATTTTTGGTGAAGTCCAGAAGCAGATGCCATTTTCAAGTGAGATGTGCCTAAGAAATGTTTTAAAATGAATGTTTTCTTTACCAAAAAAAGAAAAGAAAAGAAATAGGAGAGATGGGAAAATGTCTTCCGCCAATAGATCACAACCCTGTCTGTGACTCTCAGTTACTTGGGTTTCAGAGAGGTTAAGTGATTTAGCCATAGTTACAAAGTTAATAAATATGAGTCTAGCACTGTATCCACCGCACCACAGTGTTTGTCTATTAGACTCTGTCAAGCATTTGCTGGTTGGTATCCCTGGACAAGTTTCTCTTTCCCTTAAAAGACTCAATTTCCTTCTCTGCTTCATGGGTCTATAATACTTTTACTATTTACAGAACTATTACATGGAAAGAGTAAAGTTTTAAGCACTAAATGAAATGAAATTCTATATCTTATCCTTTCATTCTTTTTCTATTACTATTAACCAAACCTATAATTTCACTGGCATAGTACACCCTCAGGGAAGAAATTTCCTCTGACTGTGTAGATGACCACTTTTTCTGTAACTTTTAGACTTATCCTTTTTATTATTAAGATCTATTTATTCTTTTGTTAAGGACCTGAAAAAATTAGTATTTTAAATATTATGTTGAAAATACTGGAATAATAAACAAAAGGGGTTGAGATTCTTACATACAGAAATAGTACTGCCAACCCACAATGCATTTTAAACAGTAGGCCATGGCTTCTTCATCTACAAAATGAGGGGGAGGAGTGTTAGACTACATAGCCCCCCCTTTTTTTTAAACCCTTACCTTCCATCTTGGAGTCAATACTGTGTATTGGCTCCAAGGCAGAAGAGTGGTAAGGGCTAGGCAATAGGGGGTTAAGTAAGTGACTTGCCCAGGATCACACAGCTAGGAAGTGTCTGAGGCCAGATTTGAACCTAGGACCTCCAGTCTCTAGACTTGGCTCTCAGTCCACTGAGCTACCCAGCTGCCCCCAACTACATAGCCTTTTAAGTTCCTTCCATGTTTCACTTGGTGATCAACTCCCATACACTTAGTTGTTATCTCCATCCTCATGATTCTTAAATCTACTTATCCCTCCCTAATTTCTATGCTGACCTCCAGTCTCACATCTCCAATTACATTTTAAATATCACAAACTGGATGAAATATAGACATCTTAAACTTAGAATTTGGAAAGTCTTTCTCACTAGTGCTCTCCCCTCTTCTAAACTTCTCTATTGCTATTGAACTATCACCCTAAACCTAAACTGTAACCCTCAATCCTCACTTTCAAACGCCATGTCCAACTTATTGCCAAGGCTTGCCTATTTCACTTCTGACCATCTCTCCCATCTGCCCACTCTTCTCCTCTGGCATAGCTACCACCTTGGTACAGGTCCTCATTACCTCAGTCCTGTTTCTGTTACCTGCTAGTTGGTCTCTCTGCAGTCCCTCCTCACTCCAGTTCATTTTCTATTAAATTGTCAAATTTATTTTCCTAGGAGGCAGCTGGGTAGCTCAGTGGATTGAGAGCCAGGCCTAGAGATGGGAGGTCCTAGATTCAAATGTGGCCTCAGACACTTCCTGGCTGTGTGACCATGGGCAAGTCATTTGACTCCCATTGCCTAGGCCTTACGACTCTTCTGTCTTGTAACCGATGCATAGTATTTATTCTAAGACAGAAGGTAAGGATTTAAAAAAAATAAATTTATTTTCCTAAAACTTAGGTATGACCATGAGACTTCCTCCTCAAACTCCAGGATCACCTCCAAAATCAAATATAAAATCCTTAGTTTGGCATTCAAAGCCCTTCATGACCTGCTTCCCCCAGCCTTTCCTATCTTCTTACATCTTACATCCCTTTTCCCATACATTCTGATCTAATGACACTGGCCTCTGCTATTCTTTGACCAAGACATCCCATCTACCTAGTCATCTCTAGGCTTCCTTGATTTCCTTGACCTTTAGAGGAAGTTTTTCCAGATGCCTCTTAATTCTAGTGTCTTCCTTGTTAATTATCTATAATTTTTCCTGTCTCTATCTTGCTTGTACCTATTTGTTTATTTGTTGTCTTCTCATTAGAATATCAGCTACTTGTGGGCAGAAATTGATTGTTGTTTTTCTTTTATCCTGAGAGCTTCTTAGTATTGTGACTGGCACATAATAGTTGCTTAATATATGATTATTGACTGACTTTAGATTATGAAACTACTATATGATCTTGTTTTTTTCCATATCCATGCATGATATATTTGCATCATTCTAATATGGGTTTGCTACCTGGGCCTCAGATCCATTTGTAGGTTTTATAAGAGATCTGATAATCCTCTTAACAACATTCAAGTGATTTGAAATATTTTGAAAAAGAAATTAAAGAGAAGTTAAATTTAGCCTCCTAATTTATCTAAAGGTATTTCTCTGCAATTTCAGCTGTGTTTAAAATTTGTACTTTCTATTGCTTAAACAAGTGGAGTGCATTACAAAATTTAAGTAAAAAAAAATCTGTCTTTTAAAAAGCAAAAGGAGCTCTGAGTAGAATGCAGAGAATCTAGAGAAGAGAAAGGGAAGGGACCCCATGAAAATATCATTTTAACAATCATAAAATGTAGACATTGGGACCTAGAAACTGGATAAAGCATTGTGAGGTTTATTAATAAGGCAGTAACAGCTTTCTAAATTTCTCTGCTAGACCAGTGAAAGTAACACTCATTCCTTTTAAAGTTAATGACAGAAGAAAAAGTTAAAAACCAGTGAAGTAAGGACTTTACAACTCTTGATCTGTAATGCAAGGTGGCTAACCAAAACTTTTGCTTCTGTAATTTCTAACGGTCACAAAAAGTCAGTTAAACATCTTAGAATCTTCAGAAAGTCAGTTAGAACTTAAAGCTATAAATAGAGGTGAAGTTCCAACTGACCGGGCTTTTGGCTTTTGCTGTGGCTGAAGGCTTTTGCTTTGGCTTAACCTGTTGGCGTTGGCCTAATTGCTTCGGCCTTGGCCTGTGCTTGTTTTGTTTTGGGGAAATTTGGACCTATCTCATTTCTCTGGACCTCTCCCTGATCTCCCATCTCCATCCCTCCCCTTCCCTGAATTTCCTTTGGGTCCTGGTGGAAGGGAGGACTTGGTGATAAGACATTGTGGGGCCAGTAGGGTATCCTCAAATAAGTTACCCCTAGTTTTAATGATTTGATAAAGACTTTACTTAAAAGGCAGTCAAATCTTCCTGACTGGGAGAGCCGGACTCTATCTAAACCTCTCGTGACCCATCCCCCACCCTCACCCCTCTCCTTAGCAGCAGTTAGAAAACCCTGAACCCCTCCCCCTTCTGACTGACCCTGGTATTAATAAATCCCCTTGTTACCTATTCAAGCCTCTGGTGAATCATTGTATCGAAGATTGAGGCAAGGGCTAAAGAGGGAGGAATCATTTTCTTTTTATTTCTTGAAAGAACTGGGGGCATCCATCTTGGCAGGAAGTACCTGCCTCAAGACTTCCTCCAGCCATCAGTTTGACTGGCAGGGAGGGGCCCTCTCGACTCCTCCCTCAAGAGACTAACAAGAAACTAACAGGAGAAACCCTCCAGCCAAACCTAAACATTTCTGACTGGCCCTAATTTCCTCCTTATATCCTCTCTCTCAAACCTCTGAGAATAAACCTGTTTGAGCTGCCTCTCCCACATACCCCATTTTCTTTATCTCCTATATACCCTCCCATTTACCTTCTTTCCTCCTCCAATCACCTTATAATCCCCTATACCCCCATTTATCCTTCCTCACACCCAAATTGCCTCCTTTGACCCACTTCAGATTATCATATTTACTTTTTTATAACACTTCCCAATATAGAACATAAGTTCTCTTTCATTAAAATGAACACACACTAATCTTACTGAAAAGTTTTAAAACAGAATGGTTTTTATTCCTAAGGGATTTATAGTATAGTATATTGAAGCCCAGATCAGATTTTGTGTTTTAAAAAGAACATTTTAATAGTTAAAAGATTAAGTTAAAATGTACCTTATTTTTTTTAGAAAATGCTGATGGACTGCTGGTCTCTTCAGGTATCAAACTCCATTAATAATTGGCTAAGCTCACTAGATCTGTAGTCAGTAAGCTTCTCTCTGCTATTAAGTTCTGGACTTTTATCTCTTCAAGGCCACCTGCTGGTCATCTTTGCTCCCATCTGCTAGGATCCTGTTAGGAAGTCACTCCCTAATAGGCTCCTAGATCTTTGGTCTTAGTTGAATCAATAAGTGATCACACCTAGCTAAGGGCCTGTGGAAGTACATTTCATTCCCATAATGCTCCCTGGCTTGGCCTAAAAATGAATTTGAGCCAGAACAATAGCTAAACTAGAAAGAGAAGAGAAGATCATTTTGCTACACCCTCTTGACCTACATTCCTTTATTATGAGGCAGCAGATCAGTGCACTGGCTAACATGGGCCTTATAGTTAGAAAGACTTGAATAAATTCTTGCCTCAGACTTACTAGCTGTCTGACCCTAGACAAGTCATTTAATTTAACCCCTCACTCTCAGTTTTCTGATTTGTAAAATAGTGATAATAATAATATGGACCTCCCAAGGTTCTTATGAGATTCAAATGATTAAATGAATATAATAATGCTAGCTATTATTGTTATTAATATCTATTAGTGGCAAGGATTTAAAAAAATGAACAACCTGGTTTTGGTGATACATTTTGACCAGTGAAAAGCCATGATATTTCACTATATATAGTTAGTCATTAATATAGATGACATTTTCAGTTTTTGCTTAAATCCTGGGAGGTCTTAATTTTTTTCTTTAATTCCTTAATCTTTATTGTAATTGTTCTGTTTCCACATTTTAAAAACTAATCAGAATCAGTTTCCTATAGTGTAATCTTAAGGTCCATATCCTTTGGAAAAGGGAGTTTTCTAGCTCACCTAACCCCTTGAGCATTGCCTATCTATATATAATCTGTAAGCTTAAGCTTCCTTGTAAACAGTTGGTATTTGGACAATAATGAATGACACTGCTTATCTGTTGCTTTTTTCCCCAAGAATATATTTCCCACCCCCCACTCAGACTATCAGATCTTAATTTTCCTTATCTTAAAATCCCCTATATCTAGAAAAATATAATCCTAATAATAACACAATTCCTCAAATAATTCACACAACATAAGGTACAGTCAAGAAAAGAATATGACCAAAATTTCAAGTCAGGGATAATGACATAGTTGGATCTTAGTGGATCTTGGTGATTGTTTGTTCTCTAGATTCTTGGGTTCCCAGACTCATATCTCCCCTCCAATTCAATAAGAATTAACAAGCTCTGTTGGCCTGTTATAAACTAACCAAATTCTTATGAATTTGATAAATCAGAATACCAATTTGTTTACTGACAAAAGCATACATATAGCCAAAAAATTGCGAGTAACACAGGCACTTTTTGGACAGGTCAGGTCAAGGGCTCAGGAGACCAATTCATGGACCAAAAGGTTGGTGAGTGAACATAGAATTAGAACAAAGTAAGTTGGATGTTCTAAAGTTATATTCCTGTCAACCTTCAATTAGCCTGATAAAATACCTACCATCCTCTTCCCCCTTCTAGAGATATAGAAAGGCAAAATGTATAGAAGAAACTGACAGAGTATGAATACCAATTAAAGTCTACCATTATTTACTTTATATCCTCCATGAATTTTTCTCTAATGTAAGCAATATGTCTTCTTTTAAAGCATGATGAACATGGAAATGTGTATTATGTGATAGCACATGTACAACCTATGTTATAAGTATAAATTTATTTTTTTTGTTACATTTAGATACAGTTAACTTCCCTCCTTTCCTAGCTCCATTAGAGAAAGCATTATATGACAAAAAGATATAAGCATATGTAAAACTATGTCTTAACTGATTTCTATTTATCAGTTCTTTATCTGGAGGTGGACATGCACAACTCAATGGATAGAATAAAATACCTAAGAATTTACCTGCCAAAATTACCTATATCATATTACTTGGTATGTCAGGGAGGAGAGAGGTGTAGGAAGGAGGGAGAGAACATGGATCACAAAATATCAGAAAATTATTATTAAAAACTATATAGACATGAACTAGAAAAATATTAATTAATTTTCAAAAAAAAAAAGAAAGCCAATGTAGCATAATGGAAAGGGGCTATTCTAAGAGTCAAGACAATTCTGCCTCAGATACTTCTTATAAAAATGGATATGTAATTTAACTTCTCTGAATCTCCATTTCCTTATGGACATAATAACATTTACCCTACCTATTTCCCAGTTCTTTGCAAAAGAAAAAAATGCTTTGCATGATCTACAGTGCTCTACTAACATCAATTATAATTATTGGTCTAAAGAACCAGTACTAATCATCTAAAGATTGAGGCATCCTCGCCACTGAACAAAGTAGGAGAAAAATAAATTGGTACTTCCCAGCTCTCATTTTCTAAGTGCCTTGAAGATCACTTCTCTTCTGTTTGCATTTTTCACTGGGATATAACCTGACTCAAAACTGTATAATTGCCATAATTAGGTTTTTAAATTTTTTCACAAGTTATATTGTACAGTAGTTCATCCCTGGGGACTCTCATCAAAATACTTCTTTTCTGTTGTATATATACTGGTGTTATCTCTACCATAGGATATGGCCCTTTCAAGATGCATATTTCTTCTTCTCTTCTTAGGCCTTGACCTTTGGGTTCTCTTGATTTAAGGTTACACTGAACCACCCAACATACCTGATATTTATGTATATTATGAGGGGTAAAATAAGATTTGGAGTTTGGTAAACATTTGAATCCTGTCAGGCTGGGAGATTGCCATAAGACGGAACCTTGAGCTAAGATCTGGCTTAGGAATTCTATGAAGATCTGGGAATTGGAAATTTTTTTAGGCCAACTGTCTTTTCTCTCTCTCTATTGGTGTTCCCTTCCCAGAGAGGTGGCTAAAACTTTGGCTCTTGGAAATTTCTTGAACCAGAGTGATAGTTGTGGAAAGAGGAAGAAATTGGAAGTTTGGGGAAGAGCTGTGAAAGGAAGATCTACAGTTAAGAGAAGAAAATACCGTTTTGGCTCCTCTGTGGTTATAGAATATAACAGGCTAAGCTCAGTCTTTTCAGAACAGAAACCACTAGGCCAAAACTCGAACTAACTAGAAGTTGGAAACCTAACTGAACAAATACAAGGAGGCAGTAACAAAATATTATGTAAGACTAATTCTTAGAAATAGGATTAACTAGGGACAGCTGGATGGTGAGGTGGATTGAGAGTCAGACCCAGAGATGCCAGGTCCTGGGTTCAAATCTGACCTCAGACACTTCCTACCTGTGTGACCCTGGGCAAGTCACTTGACCCCCATTGTCTAGCCCTTACCACTCTTCTGCCTTAGAACTGATACACAGTATTGATTCTAGGATGGAAGGTAAGGGTTCTTTAAAAATTAAAAAAATAAATAAATAGGATTAACTAGTTAGAAATTGGGTAAGTTAGTAATAAGGAGAGAGAGCAGGTCTGGTTTTACCAGACAGAAGTGGATCCCATGAGAAAACTTGGGTTGGTGTGGTTGGAGGTAATTAGGGATCTTTCTTGCTTTTACCTTTCCATTAACCTTTTTAATCCTTTAAACCAGTGATTCCCAAAGTGGGTGCCACCGCCCCCTTGTGGGTGCTGCAGTGATCCAGGGAGGCAGTGATGGCCACAGATGCATTTAAGGGCAGTGAATAAGTAAGGGAGCAGTGATAGTATGTGACAGGGGGCGCTAAGTAATATTTTTTCTGGAAAGGGGACAGTAGGCCAAAAAGTTTGGGAACCACTGCTTTAAACCTTAATAAACAGAGGTATTGTTTTTACCCACTGTTTCCACAGTTATGTCAGTCCAAATCCCTTAATGTAAAAAGGCCCACTGTTCTTCTCAGCCTATATCAACTTTGTTACAAAGTTAAGCCAACTGGCCTTTCTTACCAAGAAACAGATATAACCCCAAAATATCAACAACAATATATATATAGTATATATGCTACATATATTTGAAATATATACATATTTATATTTTGACAGAATCTCATTCATTATCTTGTTCTTGGCAAGTCAGTCAGACATAGTTAAAGTAATCAGGTCTAAGCTTAATCATATACACATGCATACATATATATGCATAAACAGACATTTGTGTATGTGTTTAGGGATGCCTGGTCTTCTCAGGTTTCCTATAATTGTCTCAGTTCTCTATATCACATTGTAATATGAATATTCAAGCTTGTAGGATTAAAAATTAATATACAAATACTCCAAGTATTATAATTTTGTAAGGTTTTATTTATAATAACTTGAAGCAAAAGGAAAATTAGCAGCCTTAGTAAAGAAAAAGAAAGTTCCCCAACCCCATACTCGGGAGAAGAGAGTGAGAGGCAGAGTCACAGAATTTATCTGTACATATAAGGATGCAAATGTGGGGACAAAGGGAAAGGGATGCTGGGAGTTGTAGTTCAAAGGTGGTCATGATAGTTTTTTTAAGCTTTGGCTGAGTTCTGTAATCAGTTAGGGGTTTGGAATCTTGAGGAAAAAAAGTCAGTTGGTTTGGAAATCTCGTGGAGAGGGTTCAGACCAGCTGGGCTGCTTCCTTACCTATCTGTAGAACTGAAATTTAGCCTAGCTTTGAAATATTTATTTAAGAATTGTTAGTTTAGAGAAACCCTTTATATTTCATTTCCTTTATTATTTCCTACCTTCCTTCCCTTACCTTATATGTCTGTGGAGTTAATAAGGAGAGTAAATTAGAGAGGAGTTCAAATCTGTGAAGGGTTTAACTAAAATTTGACAGTATTATATATAAAGAAATTAGTCAATCATCATTTATTCCCTTTAGATATCAAGAGCACCTTGTAAGCAGAGTTAAGGCAGGTCCTTGCTCAGACTCCATCTCTGCCTCCCTTCCCCCACCTGAGGTTCCTGAGACAACTGTTAGGGCTTCCTCAATCCACTTTCCTGACAAATCATCCTTTAAAGATAATAAACCCTTTTGTGTTTCAACAGACCTATTAGTATAATTTGTCAGTTAGTTATTAAGAGAGGGAAGAAGAGGGAAAGAACCAACATTCTCTGGGCTTGAAGGGAAGCCGGGGTATCCATCTTGAAGGAAGGTGTAACTTCAAAACAAGTCCCTTCCTGTGAAATTAACTAAAGCCTATAGTTAATTTCAGTTCAGTCTATTTCTCTTAGTTTGTCTCTAAGTCTAAGTCCCAGTCTGTAAAGCCTGCTCTCTTTGCCTGATTAGATTAATTCCTCCTCTCCCTGAAGATCTTTGTTTCCTTTCAGTGTTATACTCCTGACTTCAGCCATATTATATCCTGAATCTCCTTATTCCAGCCTACCTGTAACCTAGATTTCCTACTTACCAAGTCCCTGACAACCTCCTTTCAAAATCCCCTTTTACCACACACCTTTCCTCAAATTATCCCCATTACAGAGGACAAAGGGAAAGGGATGCTGGGAGATGTAGTTCAAAGGTACAAAATTTCTATTTATATAAGCTATTTAAGCATTCAAAGCATGATGGACCTGAAGTGAGGACAGAAATGTAACTAGGGATTTTTTCATCCAGGGAAAAACATATTGGGATGGGGATGACAGTAGAAGCACAGAAAGAACCTTCAGGATGATCCAGACTGGTGAACCTATGGCATATATGCCAAAGATGGCATGCAGAGTGATCACTGTGGGCACTCAGACACCCTCTCTCCCCCCATAACTCCTTTCTCAGAGTCCATTACTAGAAAAGCAGAGGGACTTGGGCGGAGCTGCTCCCCTCCTCTCTACTGTATCTGATGACACTTTTTCACATATACCCAGCAGCCCAATGGGAGTACACAGGGCATAAGGTGGGCAGCTGACAGGTGGCAGACCTGGAGGGAGCGGAGTAATTGAACCACTCTCTCCTCCCCCCTCACTACACTCGCTGAGGACATTCCTCACTTTACCCACCCCTTTGCCCAGCAGCCCAATGGGAATGGCGGCTCCCCCATGGGGTAAGAGGGGGTGGGAGATACCCAGCATGTGCAAGGGGGAGGGGCATGGCACGTTGGTCTCCATCTGGGGGGTGGGGTGAAGGTGGGACCTGACACTCCATCTCTAAAAGATTTGTCATCATTGATCTAGACAATCCATTCATTCTATAGCTAGGGAAGGTGGGGACTGAGGTAAATATCAGGTGATTTGCTCATTCAAGTACAATCTCTAACTTGAGGGCCAGGACTTATTCCACTGTATCACTCTGAGAAGGGATTCTCACTACAATGTCCCCAATGAGTAATCATTTGTCCTCTGCTTGAAGAGCTTCAGAATTCACATCATCTTTAAAAAATACCCTCACTTAAACCTTTTCCCCCCCACTATCAGCCTATATCATCTATGCCCTTTGTGGCTAAACTCCTCAAAAAAGATAATCTACAATAGGTGTCTTCCTTCCTCTCCTCTTGCCCTCTTCTAATCCCCCTACAATTTAGTTCTCAACTTCATCATTCTATCAAAGATGCTCTCTCCAAAGTTAAATCTCCTGATTGCAAAATCCAGTTGGCCTTTACTTGATCTTTATTCTTCTGGACATTTCTGTAGTCTTTGACTCTGATAATAATCTTCTTTACTCTCTTGTCTCAGGGTTTAGGGGATACCATTCTATCCTAGACCTCTTCCTCTCCTAACCTCCATGCTACTCTCTGTTAATCTCTCTTATTCCTAACAAATTCTTTGTATGAACCAAATATTACCTAAGCCAGGAAGAGCAAAAACAGAGAAAGAAAATTATAGGCCAATTTCATTAATGAATATAGACACAACATTTTAAAATAAAATACTAATAAGGAGACTATAGCAGGGCTAGTTTAATATTAGAAAATTATCAGTATAATTGCCTATATCAATAGTCAAACTAACAGAAATCACATGATTTTCTCAATAGATGCAGAATACTCCTTCCTATTAAAAATGCCAGAAAGCATAGGAATGAAGGGATCATTTCTTAAAATGATAAATAAAACAAACAAAACCTTTAGCAAGTGTCATCTGCAATGGGGATAAGTTAGAAGCCTTCCCAATAAGATCAAGGGTAAAGCAAGGATGCCCATTATCACCACTATTATTTAATATTGTATTAGAAATGCTAGCTTTAGCAATAAGGAAAGAAAAATAAATTGAAAGAATTAAAGTAGGCAATGAGGAAACTAAACTATCGCTCCTTGTAGATGATATGATTTTATACTTAGATACTCCTTGAGAATCAACTGAAAAAGTAGTTGAAATAATTAATAACTTAATTAAAGTTGCAGGATACAAATTAGATCATATAAATCATCAGCATTTCTATATAGTACCAAAAAAGTTCATTAGCAAGAGATAGAAAGAGAAATTCCATTTAAGATGACTCTAAGCAATATAAATTACCTGGGAATTTACTTGCCAAGGAAAACACAGGAATTATATGAACACGATTATAAAACACCTTTCACACAAATAAAGTCAGATCTAAATAATTGGAAAAATATGAATTGCTCATGATTAGGCTGAGCTAATATAATAAAAATGACAGTTCTAACTAAATTAATTTACTTATGTAGTACCATTCCAATCAACCCACCAAATCATTATTTTATAGCGCTAGAAGAAAATAATTTAAAAATTCATCTGGAAAAAAAAAGATCAAGAATATCAAAGTAACTAAGAAAAAAATGTGAAGGAAGGCAGTCTAGCAGTACTAGATCTCAAACTGTGCTATAAAGCAGCAATCATTGAAACAATCTGGTCCTGGCTAAGAAATAGTATGATAGATCATTGGGGAAGATTAGATACACAAAATACAGAGGTAAATGGCCTTAGTAACCTAATGTTTGATAAACCCAAAGATTCTAGCTTTTGGAATAAGAACTCACTACTTAACAAAAACTGCTAGGAAAACTGGAAAACAGTTTGGCAGAAGCTAGATATAGAGCAATATCACACACCTTATATCAAGATAAAGTTAAAATGCATAAGATTTAGATATAAAGAGTGATACTATAACTAAATTAGGAGAACACAGAATAGTCTACCTGGCAAATCTTTGGAGAAGGGAAGAATTTATGACCAAACAAGAGATAGAGAGTATTATAAGATGTCAAAGGAATAATTTTGATTATATTAAAATGAAAAAGCTTTTGTACAAAAAAAAATGTAACCAAGATTAGAAGAGAAACAACAAATGGGAAAAAAATAACACATTTCTCTGATAATGGTCTAATTTCTCAAATAAATAGAGAACTAAGTCAAATTTATAAGAATACAAGCCATTCCACAATTGAAAAATAGTCAAAGGATATAAACAAGCAATTTTCAGATGAAGAAATCAAAGCCATCAATAATCATATAAAAATTAAGCTCGTCAATAATCATATAAAAACTCCTGATTAGAGAAATGCCAGTTCAGACCTAATAGACTGGCCAATATGACAGTAAAGGAAAGTGGTAAATGTTGGAGGGGATATGACAAAATTGGGACACTAATGCATTGCTGTTAGAGTTGTGAATTAATCCAAACATTCTGGAGGGCAATTTGAAACTATGTGCAAAGGGCTATAAAACTTTGCATCTTTGATCTGGTAATGCCACTACTGGGTCTGTATCCTAAAGAGATAATAAAAAAAGAACAAATGACCTACTTGTATAAAAATATTTATAGCAACTCTTTTTTGTAGTGCTAAAGAATTGGAAATTGAGGGAATGTCCGTGAATTGAGGAATGGCTGAACAAATTGTGGTACATGTTAATGATGGAATATTATCATGCTATAAAAAATGATAAGCAAAACAAAACAAAATGCAAAAAAAAGCAAAAAAAAGAAGCAATTTTAGAGAAAGCTGAGAATATCCACAGGAACTGATGCAGATAAAAATAAACAGAACTGGGAGAACATTGTACATGATAACAGCAATATTAGATGATGATTATCTTGAAAACTTGGCTACTCTCAGCAATGCAATGATCTGGGACAATCCCAAAAGACACATGATAGAGAATTCAATATGTATTCAGAGAAAGAACTGTTGGAGTTGTCTTTCACATCAGTGTATTTATGGCTTTATTTTGGGGTTTTAGTTATGGATGAGTTTGCTCTTTGTAAAGGTTAAAATTAATGTTTGGACAATTATTATATGAAATTGTGTGGTCGCCAATATTTATTATATCTTGAGTCAGAAATTTATTTACAAATATTTACAAAATGGTGAGGAAACAATAAAGTAGAGAAATGTGAAGAGGTTAGAGAGGTAATCTATCCTACCAACCTAAATGTTTATTCCAAACAAATATTAATTTACTCTCAACCAAGAAGACTGGTGGTAAGTAACCACATCCTCCTCCAAGATGGAAGTTAGTCTCTTAGGAAACTAGGAAAGGAGTCAGCCTTTAACTCATCCAATGAAGTACTCCAGGAATCAGAGTCTAAGTTGAAGACGAGATCTAAGTCCACGATCCAAGCTGCGGTCTCCAGCAAAACTCCCTGGAAGACTTTCCCCATTCAGAAGACTATCTCCAGAAGGCAATCTCTTCAGACTATCTTCTCAAAGACAATCTCATCTGAGGGAGTTCAAAGCTTGCTTTTATGGTGACTTATTGTCCCTTCCCCTTTTCAGAGGGGCCAATCTCAGTTTCCAAATTGTCTAGCACTGCCCAGGGGGCAATGTCTTTGGGATTCATACCTCTCATCCTCTGAAGGTGTAAATTCTTACAAAAGATTTACAAGTTTCTGACTGAGTTAAAAGGATGGAGTTCTCCAAGTAAGTTACTGTGAAATCCCTTACTTAGTGTTAAGTAGGGATGTTTTTAAGTTTTTGGTCGATTAACTTAACATAGACAAAGAGAATAAAGGATTCCCTTTCACATCTTACAACAATGACCAATATGCAAATGTGCTTTAGATAACAAGAAAAATAAAATTAAAAATAAAATAATCTCTAGGTTGCATTTACAACTGCCTTTCAGATACCTTGAATTCTATGTCTAGTCGACATCTTAATCTCAATATATCCAAAACTGAACTCACAATCTTTCCCAAATTTCCCCATTACTGTAGAGAGCACCACCATCCTCCTAGGCTACTGAACTCATAACAAAAGTGTAATCTTCTATTCCTCATTGTATCATACCCCACCACCATATCCAGTCTGTTACTAAGGATTATCAATTTTCCTTTGCAACATCTCTTAATTATTACCCCCTTTTCTCCTTTAAAACTTCCACCATCCCGGTACAAGCTCTCAACACTTGAGTTATTGCAATAACCTGCTCCGTCACTCTGCCAGCCCAAAGTCTTTTCCCAATCCAATCCATCTTCTATTCAAATGTCAAGGTGATTTTCCCAAAGCTCAGGTCCAACCATGTCCCTCCCCTACTCATTTAAGTGTATCTCCCTATTGCTCCCAGTATCAAATAAAGAATTCTCTGGTGTTCAAAACCTTGTTCCCCCAATCCTTATCTTTTCAGTATTCTTAGATCAAACTAGTGTCATTGGCCTCCTGGATTGTCTATGAACAAGACATTTCATATCTCAGCTCTGGAAATTTTCTCTGGCTATCTCTTGTGCCTAGAATGCTCTACTTTCATATCCCTGTATTCTGGCTTCCCTGGCTTCCTTCAAGTCTCAACTAAAATCCTATCTTCTATAGGAAGACTTTCCCAACCTCTCTTGATTCTAGTGCCTTTTCTGTTGTTTCTCTTTATGTTGTCTATAGCTTGTTTGAATATATTGGTTTGCTTGCTCCCCATTTGATTGTGAATATCTTGAATCCAAGGATTGACTTTTCCTTCTTTTTGTATCCTCAGCATTTAGCAAAATGTCTGGCATATAGCAGACACTTAATAAATTCTTACTAACTGACTCACTGACTGTTGAGTCAGACAACTACATTTTTTGACAGCTCTAATTGTGGCAAAACTTCTCCCTACATCAAGTCAAAATCTATCTCTTTGATTTTTACCCAGTACATTAGTTCCATATTCAAAAAGAGGAAATCTTGTTCCCCTTTACATAATATTCCTTTGTAAAGGTATATATCTAGCACATTTGAGTTGTATTACAATGCAAATTGTCTAAAGGTAGCTTTCAAGGAGATATTGACAACAGTCTCTGAGTCTTGCCCAATCCTCTCTCCAAGAAAGAACTTTGATTCTTCTTTGGAGGTCATTATAAAAAAAAAGACCATAAGGTTGGCCCCTCTATTCTCTTCTGAGAAAGGGAAAAGTATATTGAACTAGAATTATATTCTATTCTCAAGTATTGCTAGTCTAAGGGCATATTTTTCTTTCATTTTCTTTTGTTGCTTTTGCTGTTTGTTTGGTTGGTTCAAATAACTTTCCTGGTCACTTTCCCTTAAAAAGGAAGGAGTAAATAGAGGTTTAAAAATTCAGATTTGATTCCTTTTTGCCAAGTACTACTTAGTGAAAAAAAGCATCACAAATAATTAATAGCAAGTAAATCAGTTTTATCCAAATAGAGATCAAACAAATTGGAGAAGTTACACAGATAAGAATATACCAAAAAATATATGAGATTTACATATCTCAACTGAGCCATGGAAGAGATCCTGATCTCACCCTGAAGAAAGTTCCCCAAGTCTCTATGAAGTAAAATTAAGCATTTTGAGACCTTGGCTCCTCTACCTATCTGCTGCTTCCCAAATTTCTTCTCTCTCTCCTTTGATCACTGCCTGAAGAGATCATAGAATCACTTGTGTTTCTCTCACAGAAAGAATGAAAGGAATGCTCCTCCTCTCCCAAGCTCTAACATCAACTCTGCCTCTCATGTTGGTATTTGTCATTTTTTCCATCAGACTAGAATCACATCCAAGCAACAGCACACATAATATCTCAGGCTCAAATTCAGAGTTTTATCCTCAAATACTTGAAGATTCTTATCGGGCTCCTTTCTGCCCTTCCTTCATATTGGAAGGCATGTGTCTCCTCTATTCTCTTCTAATCATCCTCACCTCCTTTCTCTGGACAGACTCTGGTTTGTCAATGTCTTTCTTAAAAGATGGTGCCAGGAAACCTATAGAGTCCACTAACTGTAATCTGACTAGCACTCCACAGTACATCAAGTCTATCACCTCCCTAATTCTGGGTACAAACATTAGGGAAGGAGAGAAAGAGAGAGACAGAGACAGAGACAAAGAGAGAGAGAGAGGAGGGAAAGGGTGAGGGAGAGAAATTAAGGGGTAGTTAGAGCAATGGACTTTTGAAGATAGACTTTTTTGTTTGTTTTTAAATTTCTCTATCTTATTCATGAGATCTGCTTTTCCAAAGGCAAAACTAAATAGATCTTCACAACAATAATTGTGAATTCAATTCTCCAAAGGAATTTCAGTCAGAAACTGAATTAGAAGTGGCAGGTAGCTTTAATCAGAATCATAAACTCTTAGAGTAAATATCTGGGAATATTCTCATCTGAGAAGTGCTCTGATCTTGCTAACCAGGCTTTATGTTTTTAGGTTTGATAGTCCTCTGGGAGCTTATGCTCATGACTCTGATAAGATGAATATGACAGCTAAATACATTGGTTTTTAACTTGGGGAGGGAGAGGATGTGTGTGTGTGTGTGTGTGTGTGTGTGTGTGTGTGTGTGTGTGTGTNGGAGGGAGAGTGTGTGTGTGTGTGTGTGTGTGTGTGTGTGTGTGTGTGTGTGTGTGTGTGTTTCAGAGCACAATTGAGGTTATGGAAAAAAGCTGCAGGCCTCTGAGAATGGTACTTCTTTCACAAATGGTGAAAATTCTTCATGAAAGACAAATGGAATCAGGGGAGAAGATGTATGGCAGATAAGGAAAAATGCAAAACTGGATTTTCTTCAAAGATAGTAATAGTTAGCTTGTTACTTTGTCAGTAATTGCAAGGGAGAATCCCTTTCCTTTTATAGCACTGAGTGGTCAATTGTAACAAAGTCCTGTTAATCTAGAATGTTGAGGGAAAAGGCTGTTTATTTTGACTAATTTGGACTTTTCTTTTTAACTCAGAGTTAACTAGAGTATCTATCTCAGTTCAAACTTTGTTGTGGAAACTTTCTGAACAGTATATATCCATTGTATTATTCCATTAGTAAATAGGACAGATATTAAAGTGTTAAGAACCTGAAAATTTATGAGATAAACTGAGTCTGACTTAATCATTTTTTGATCAAATTAAAGAGGATACTTGCCTGAGAATCAGGAAAATTTACCCAACTGATGCACATTGCAACACTTTGCCTTGAGCATGGTCATTATCAGCTTCTTGGAACCTTGATTTTCCCATCTGTAAAATGAGGATCATATTGGTATTACCTACTTTACAAAATTTAAGAAAATACTTTGTAAACTTTACTACATGATAAAAATATGAGGAGTAATAGTTGCTTATCCTTGAATTAATAATCAATGAAGAGTGAATTGACTATTGAGGACCTAAACTGAAAGTATATTGCACTTTGACATACTTCTAAAACCGACTTTGTGGAGAATCAGCTAATTTTCTGTGATTTGTTGCTTTCTTTTCTTTTCTTCAAAGGCTGGTTCTATTCTTGGCTAACCAAACTTTTTTTTTTAATGCAAAGCTTCCTTTTCATTAAATTACCTTATATGACATCCTTTTTCTTTAGGGAATATCTCTTCAAGAGTTAAAATGAAAAGCCATAGATCCATGACTCATGGCAAGTTCGATGAATTTAAAGCAATTCCTTGGGCATTACAAATGTCATTTTATTTCAATGATTTCCTTTCACTCTGATCTTTGTTTACAGAATCCACGGAGAATTTCTCTCGAATGCCATCCTTATTTATCAATCTGTTTCAGCCAGAAGTGTCATACAAGAATAAAATTGTACAGCTCCTAGAGATAATGCTCAATTTTCATTTGATTCAGGACTACAGTAGGTGTCTGACTTTAGTCCAAGGCTTCCAACTGATTGCATCAAATAGTGTCTGGGATTATTTGTTGTTGTTGTTGCTGTTTTAATTCCAATGTAGAATAAACTTCTTTTTTTTTTTTTTTACACCATACCTCTTTACACTGTCTTTGAAATATCTTATTCTTCCATTCCCCCTTCCAAAGGCAGAGGTCTTTTACATATTTTCCTGTTTAGCAAATCTCTATTTACTAATTCCTTTATACAATGATGGTGGGTAAAAGAAAATCTGTCTAGTAACATCTAATACAACAAGCACAGCAGATGGCAGCAAAGAGCTGTTTTTTTCCTTGCAAGGCTGGTGGTAATTTCTGAGGCAGAATCCCGAGCGGTGTGTTTAAATTGAATCCAAGTAAAAATTGACCAGTATCCCAAGGTGGCCATATGCATCACCTGAAGGTGGTTCGAAGTAAAAGATATCATTGGAAATATCTACATGGATTAATGAAGAGTGAAACGAGTAGAATCAAAAGAACATTATAAGCAGCTATAGAATTAATATTTGAGGAGTAACTTGTGAATATCCTCCTCCAGAAAATGAACTGAAGAATAGAAACATGAAAGACAGGAACTAAATATACATATCCTTTTGCCGGGTGATGGCTTCTGTGGTGTAGAGAGGGGAGAGAGGAGCTGAACTATCTGGGAATAAATTCTATTTTATACATATATATGCATATGTATTTATTATATACATATGACATCCTAGGTTGTGACTGGTGGATAGAAAGAAAGGAAATATTGTTCTTGCTCTTTGGCTAGAAATAAACTAAAAAGCTGTATGAAAGATGACTTGAATTCTTTTTGAGGCAGGTGACAAAAAATAAGCCAAATTTTTCCTTCTATTACTCTTCATACCTATTGCCATGGCTGACTCCAGCTGGAAGCCTGTTCAGCTGTTTTGACTGAACTGACAAATGCTTTCATAGAATTTGACAATTTTAAAAAATTAATTCATTAGGTGATTGAGTTTAGAGCAAGAGGGAAACCAAGGCCTAGAGAAATTAAGCTCCTGGCCAGACAACATCATCAATAAACAGGAAATCCAGGATCGAATATATGAGTCTGGTTGCCAAATTTGTTTTCTACTTCACTGAACTAAACAGACTTGCTATTTTGTGTTGTATGGTCACAATACAGTACATAGAAATAGGAAAGAAGAAAAACTTGTGTTTTGCTTCTGTGAAACTTCATGGCACTTTTAATGACACCAAGCTGCTCTGTAAAACAAAAATCCATCTTTTTTTATGTTACTGTTAAGCCAGTGATGCTATAGAGTCATAAATCTTAGAATACAATAATCTATGAAAAATTTAAGTCACAGATGATTCCATGGGCATGGCAGGTATAAATAGGCTTCAGCATATGTCCAATGATGATCTACAGGCAAGAAGTAACATAAGAAATACCCTTCAAGAAATACATGCTCATCCAGGCATAGAGGCTCATGCTTATAATAACAGCTATTAGGATGCTGAGGCTGGTGAATCTCTTGAGCTCATGCATTCTAAGCTGCAGTGAGCTAAGTAGATTGAATGTCTCCAGGGGGAACAACCAAATTGCCTAAAAAGTGGTGAGCTGGCCCATGTTGGAAACAAAAATGGTCAAAGCTCTCCTTGCTGATAAGAGTAGAATTAGGGAATCCCTTGCTGGGTTAGGGAGTCTCAGTCTAGAAAAAAGAAAGGGAAAAAGGAAAAGGAAAAGGAAAAAGAAGGGGGCAGCAATCATATAGTGAGAATAAGAATGAGCAAGTGAGAGATTAGGAATCCCTTGGAATATATGTTTGTAAATATCCTTCTTGAGAAACATGCTGCTGCCCTTGCTGAAAAGACAGACAGTCCAAATACTATACACAAAACAAAAAATATAAAATTAACAGTAGCAAGATTTCTTGACATTTTTGTGCCACAGACCTCTTCTGAAGCCTGGTAAAGATATGAACTCCTTTTCAAATGATGTTTTTAAATGCCTAGGATTACAAAGGAGATCAGTTATATTGAAATAGTTGTCAATTTTTTTAAACCCTCAGGACTCTAGGTTAAGAATCCCAGACTCTAGAGAGGCTTCTAGTGTGTTAAATTAATCTCCCACCATGGGAGAATATGGACAAGAATTGCATAGAATAAGAATGTGTGGACAGATTATAATCACCATCAAAAGAGGAAATAACAAAAACAATTTTATTGGTTAGCCATTTTTTTTAGAGTTTTACTCTTTGTGACGACTTTTGAGGTTTTCTTGGCAAAGGTATTAGGGTAGTTTGCCATTTCCTATTGATTTTTACAGATGAGGAAACTGAGACAAATATGTTAAATGGCTTGCCCAGCATCACAGAACTAATAAGTGTCTGAAACTAGATTTAAAATCAGGAAGATAAGTCTTCCTAACTCCAAACTCAGCACTCTATCCACTGTGCAACCTAGCTGTACCCACATCAATGAAGTCAAGTGACCTGCTAAAAGATAGATATATACATAAAGTTACTAATAATAGTTAATTTTAATGGAGTAATTTACTAAATATTTTTCTCATAACAGCCCTAGGGGCTCAGGAATGTAACTATTATCATCTCCATTTTCTAGATGTGGAAATTAAGCATAAGAGAGCTAAAGTAATGTGTATTCCTACCCCCGCAATGTTAATCAGCTAAAAAAAAGACAGCCCAGGACTTTTAACCAAATGATCTAACTCCCAGTCCACTGCTATTGATACTACATCATATTACTTTACCTAAGTAGCTATGTGATGCATTGGATAAAGTACTGGAAATGGAGTCAGAAAGACCTGAATTCAGATCACGTCTCCAAACACTTATTAACTTTGGACAAATCATTTAACTTGACCCTGGTCAAATCATCTAATTTCTATTTGCCTTGGTTCACCTCAATAGTAAAATGGGAGTAATGGTAGTGCCTTTCTCATAGATGGAGGATCAAATGAGATTATATTCATAAAGTGTTTAAGATATCACTGGCACTTAGTAAGTCCTTATGAAGAATTCCACAGGTGACAGGGGTGGATGAGTACAAATTTTTCCAACAGCTCTGAATATGAGTGGAAGTGGGTGCTGTGGAGTTCTTTGAGTTTGGTTAGACATTAAAGAAGTTAAGGTCAGCCACTGCATCCAGAGAAAACACCAGTCATTTTTACTTTTGCCTTGCCACTGTATTTCTATGATTCTGGAAGAGAAAGCAAGGTTGATGGCTTTATGCAACTCTGCCTCATTTACACCCAATTTATGCTTGAATCAAAAGAAATCACCAGTGAAGTCATTTTGGTTCTCTTTGAGTATGAATTCAACAACCAACCAGTAGATAATAAATAGTTATTTATTTTCTTCCTTCTTTCCTCACCCTACTTACCTCCTTCCTCCCTCCCACAGTAATGTTGTAATAAATTGCCCAACAGGCTTCAGAGAAAAGAAGCAAAGACTTAAGTAAAAACCTGACTTGAAAATTAACAAAGAACTTGACCACTAACTTAAGGAATTTCTACAGACTGATCCACTATAGTATAGCCTACTTGGAAATCCACATATCATTTGAGAACGTTGCTGCTTAATCATATTAAATAGAGGTAGAAAGGTGGGTATATTTTTCAAGGCAGTTTCCAGTGACTACAAACAAAGAAGTATTCTTTCCCATAAACCTGTCTTTTCCTTCAATTTTTCTCCCATTTCATAATTTTGCCAAAGCCATTATACACTACATATGGACTCTGGTGACAAAAAAAAAAATGATGGCAGCTACCTTGGCACCACCTGAAAAAGGACCTAGAGCTCTGAACCAGCCTGTAAAGGAATTGATGTTTTCTTTCAATATGGAAGCTATTGCTTACTGCCTTATACCCTTGTCTCTGACCCTTGCCAATGTCAACTATTCCTTTCCTCTTTTCTCTGGGAAACTTAGGAAATAGCAATGATGCTGGCCTTTTGCCTAAGTGGAGTAATTGGCCGCCTTTGTGGTATGATTTGAGAAATGTGGAAAGGGCTCCCTGCCCTGAAACATCTTCACGGCTGGCACTGCCACAAGTCTGAGAATTCCCAAATTACCCTTTTGTGTTAAGGCATTGAAAATTATTTAAATGCAAATGTTATCTAGCCATGTGGTATATGGATATAATGGAATATTAGTGCTCTATATGAAAAGGATAACAGTATAAAGTCAAATTGTATAAATAGGCAATTCTAGAAAGAAGAAACAGAGATGAATAGTTCAAATTCTCCACTGAACAGGGAAATGTGAATTTAAAAGCTTTAAGATACTTTCTTACACACATTAAGTTTGCAAAAAGAGTTTAAAACTCAATAATTCAAAATTCAACTTTAGGGGCAATGTTATTGAGAAAAAGGCACTTTCATAGATTACTGGTAGAACTGCTTCCGAGTAGTCTTTGTGGAAAACTAAAGGCAACTTGAATTAAGAAATAATATAAACAATTGTACATACTCTTTGACCCAACGATCCTGCTACTCTGACTAAGGAAATAAAAACCTGGCTTGCTATATTTTGCTCTTGCAGAACCATTTAGACTTCTTTGGTCAATTCAAGGCAGCACATCTTTAAAATGATGTCGATAAACTAGAAATGGTCAAGAAGAGGACAATCAGTTTTTTCACAATTGAATGAATTAGCTTTTAATTAGTCTGGAGAAGAGAAGACTTGTATGAAAGTAAAAAGGGGTGGGGAGAATTATCATGGACTATTATGCCAGGTTCTGTGCTAAGCATTGAAGATACAAATTAGAAGAAGAAAGATCATGGAATAGTTACTTGGAAAGTTATGATCTTTTATAAAGGAAGGCTTTAGAAGGAGTTGATTGCTCTGCCTCCAGCCCATCAGCCCTATAGAAAAGGCAATTGTTTCTGATATGTTGAGTTTGGAAAATTGAGTCCATCCACATGATGATGAGATTTCAGGTGATGAACTTACCCTGCAGAATGTTTGAAGAAATTATTTTAAATCACAAACAATATTATTACCATAAAGTTTGGGAGGAATTGAGAAAAGAGTAGCCGTGAATAACCAATGCATCAACTTTTTCATCATAGTAAGACCTTTTTGAGAATAGTTCATGCATGAAGGGAATTCTTTCAAGCATATGAAGAGATGAGATGGTCTTGTATAGTTTTCTGTAGCAGATCACATCTTCTCAGTCACACAGTTGATAGATAGTTTGGAAAACACAAAATTCTGCTTTGTTTACTGCTTGGCAAATTCAATAATAAAAAAGGCATTTGACATAGTGAAGCAAAATGTAGTCTTTATAATTTCATGTTGGTCTTTCTGTTGTGGGAGAGCTTGATATTATCTGGTTCAGGAGGGTGGCCACTTGAAGAATTACCAGCCTCTGAGGAATCTTTAAAAATAAAGAAATTTTTTGAGTGAATGGCCAGGAGGCAGGTGCAGGTGAAATCTGGCTCCACTGGGGAGGAGGGATCCAGGATTTTTATACCTTAAAGAACAGAGACTACATAACCTGGAGAGGAAGGTAGGGAGGGGTACAAACAGGGAGGTTTAGTTGACATTCCCATGTGAGGTGCCTCGGTGTCTGGAGTAGAAGCACAAGCAGACATTGTTTATAACATTAAGCCTTGAACATAAAGATGGGTAAGTTGCATATCTAAGAGAATCTAGTGGTTTTAGGTACAAACAGAAGGGCGCGAAGGCCCTCATCATAAAATTAGGGGAAATCCATCTAAAATAGAAGGAAACGTATCTTTCAGAGAATCCTTTGTTTATGCAATAGTCTCTTTGGTTGCACCACGGCCTGATTTCTTCCTCCACCAGTATTCCTGCAGTCCAGGACTCTTTCTGACCCATGATTCTCTAGAGACTCAGAGTGTTGAGGGACCCTGCATCCCCATTCTATTTTCATGTTTTTTGAAAAAATTGAATAGAAATGGAAATAAGTAAGATGTAGTTTTAGATAAGCATTTATCTTTTTGTCAATTGATGCCTTTTCTAGTGAGGGAGAGAAGGACAGAAGGGAGTTAATTGGGTATTTTAATGTAATAGACAAATAAATTAAATTTGTAAAACATATAGTCTTTTTAAAAAACCTAATAAAAAGGTTCTTTTTAACCAAAAATTATCTTTCCTATTAATGTGTCAATATCATACAAAGTTCGTTGAATGAATGAATGAATGAATGAAAAATCATCTCCCATGTACTTACTATGTGCAAAGCACTGTGCTAAAGGCTTTGGATTCAAAACAAAAACAAACTAAGTAACCAAGACATTCTAGGCTCTCAAAGAGCTCCCATTCTGATAGTCAGAGACAACATATATAAGAGGTTTTACCTTTCAGTTAGATAGAAAACCCCATAATCCTCAGGGTGCAACAGTAAAGTAATTGGTAATGCATCCTGTTTGAACTTATTTTTACCAATAAAACCATATCAATTTCTGATGTTGAATCATTTGACAGTTCAAAGGTTTTTGGAGTTGGGGACTTTTTTTCCTTCATCATTTGGGGTTGCTGAAGTGAGGTTACAAATTCTTTCAAAAGACAATTTCCTGCTTACTATTGCCTAATTTCCAATCAATAAACATTTACTTAAGTACCTACTATATGTTAAACACTGTACTAAGTCCCAAAGATACAAAAAGAGGCAACTCTACTAGACTATGGGTGAAATGAGCAGGTGACCCAGGAGTAAGGTAATTCTTGAGGTCTTAGGGTCCTTGGCTGCCTTGAGTAAGGTCTGAATGTGATGATTTGTATAGCCTTCCTGGCATATTCCATTTCCATTCCCTCTTTCAAAGTGAATTAATCCTTTGGATAGGCTGGCCTGCCTACCTGTTCATAATAGCTGGTCAATTATTTGTTAATTCTTGTATAAAGGATAGAGGAGGGGGTAGGATTTGTTTCCACAGGTGCTGTTCTCCTAAAAGATGTAACCATTGAGATACCTGTTCTATGATCCTCTAATTACTAGTACCAAATGAGGAATAAAACAGAACCTTCTATAGGTCAGTGTCATGGAAGTTTTCTACACCGGTGATGGCAAACCTATGACACACATGTCAGCACTGACATGAGTAGCCATTTTCAATGACACGCGGCCACATGTGGCTGCATACAAAGAAGTATGGGGTTGCATGCTGAGGATGAAACATTTGCTGTAGCGTAGTGTAGACACTTTGTGCAATATAGATGACAATTCTACCTATATTAATTTACCTATTTTGGTTTATTAAATACAGTTATATATTATAATTATACGTTTTTGTTACTTAAACTATAAATATAATGAAATTATGGGGTTTTTTCTCAAAGTGACATACCACCCATGTTATGCTTGTTTTTTTGGCAAATCCTGACACACCAAGCTCAAAAGGTTGCCCATCACTGTTCTACACAGATTCCAAATGATAGAAAGATTTCTAGTAAATGTTGAGAGGAGGGAGATTTTCATTTTTTTGTCATTTTACATCCAACTCCTAGCATTGTACCTTAAAAGTGGTAAATGTTCATAAATGTTCATTATAGTGGCTGTTCTCTAGATTCCTCCAGTTTGCAGATGACATTGTGTGTGCTGCAGTAAACCCTAGAACTCATGAGATGTAGTTCACTCCAAAAATGTTGGCCTAGTTGTACATAACACAAAAAAGATGCATATTGCTCAGATTATCATATATAATTAAATGGATGTCCCTCCCTCTGAATGATTCCTTCAAAACACGTTTTGGATAATTCAGCAGGTGGACAATGAATTAGGACCAGAATTGAAAAAAGGAGAAGCATTTGAATTTCATTTGGGAAATTGAATAGTGCTTTAAATGATAATAAATTGCTCCCTTACACAAAAACCCAATTTTTCCACACTGTAATCCTTATGATGATGGTGATGATTCATAGAAAACCAAAATCAGAAACAAATCAAAGCCATGATCCAAATGGTAAGAGTGAACACAGTGGATATAAATGGCTACAGCATATTAACAATAAGTGCTTTATGTAAGAAGTGGCAGAAAATATATTATTAAGGACATATATTACTAGAAATGAAAGTAGATCAGTCAAGAATGAGGGATTACAGACTGACAGCCTGAGTATTGCATTTGAATCCATATATATTAAAATACTACAGGAAACTGTCTAGTGTATTTTGAAACAGATCTTTTTGAAACATCTAAGGAAAGACATGGATGAGAAGGCATCAGTGGGGAAGATCCCACTTCAACAAGATAAAAGATCCATTTGAGTATAAAACTCTACTGCAGATTCAAATCTCTTCTATTTGGCCTTGTATTGACTAGTCAGAATACCAACAAGATTCAGCTAAAATAGTCCAAAATATATGACTGCTGAGCCTCCACTAATATCCCACTTTATTGTCCTTAATAGAGTTGAGACGATGTTTTCTTAACACCGTAACAATAAATATAAGCACTGGTAGAAGCTACCAAACTGAAATGTCTGCAGGTATGGTCCAAGCATGAGTCTGTGAGTCATTGTCCACTGTCAGCCCAACTAAATTCACAGAAGCTTGTCATCTGAAGGTAGATGAAAGGAATATTTTTGGCCTGGGCAATTCATGAAGATAATCAAAAAAGCAAAGACTGTTTGCATTGTGTTAGTGGAGGAAATACCTTGATGAAATCATGGATGATTAAAGTTCCAAAGCAAGGATAAGCCAAAGCCAAGAGGATAAAATGATGAGGGAGAGTTCTGAACCAGGTTTGACCAATTTTAAACACTGATAAAATTCACAGTGTTCACAGACATAGTCTTCAACTATCTGGGTCAAGACATCTCGACATGACTCAGATGATTTAAATGGTCTTTTCCCAAGGAGAGTTGGGGGCATGAAAAAGGCATTTTAGAGAATTGTGGATAAACATATTTCCAGAAAATATGCCCCATAGCCTCAGGGCATCAGCCAACCACTGGAAGGAAGAGTTGTAGCACCAGAATCAAAAGCATCCATGTGTGTCAGCTACAATGAATACAATAGTGTGACCTCTAGAACTTAAAAGAGCAGGAAACTCTATGTCTTGGGCTGGGAAAGGGAGGAGGGAGAGACAGGGAGAGAAATTGCATCCTTCCAGAAAACTGAGTCCTTTCCTCACGACTAAACATATATATATAAACTTTTTTTACAGTAGGGAAGTGGCAGGCAAGGAAAGGGATTTGCTAAGGATGAGGAGAGAACAAATTAGATATCACTGTTTTCCAATACAGTGATACAAAACAATAGAAGGAAATAGGACAGTGAAAGGAATATGTGTCTCTTGATACCACTGTTTTTCTAAAGTATTGTGTGACCCTTCACAGGTCATTTAATTTCTATGAGCTTCCATTTTCTCATCTGTAAAATAAAGTTAACAATACTTGTATTTCCTGGCTGACAGTGTTCAGTCCCACTGAACCACCTAGCTTCCCCTCAGATCCATTTTTCACATAAGTTAATATTCCTTTACAAAATTCAGTTTTCAGCTGGTCAGCAAGCACTAGAAGAAGGAAATTGTGAAAGAAGAAAGGGCAGGACAAGGAGAGGGAATCAAAAAGTTTGGGAATGGAGTTGATAATTATTACTCTGAATGTGAATGGGATGAACTCACCCATAAAACAGAAGCAAATAGCAGAGTGGATTAGAAACCAAAATACTTCTATATGTTGTCTAAAAGAAACACACATGAGGTAGGTAGATATATAGAGAGTAAAAATAAAAGGCTGAAGCAAAATCTTTTGGGCTTCAACTGAGAAAAAGAAGGCAGGAGTTGCAATCATGATTTCTGACAAAGCCAAAGTAAAAATAGTTCTGGTTAAAAGAGATAGGAAAGGTAACTACATCTTGATAAAAGGCATTATAAACAATGAAGAAATAGCAGTACTCAACATGTATGCACCAAATGGTATAGCATCTAAATTTCTAAAGGAGAAACTGGCAGAGCTCAAGGAGGAAATAGATAATAAAACTATACTAGTAGGAGACGTGAAACTTCCCCTATCAGATCTAGATAAATCAAACCAAAAAATAAATAAGAAAGAGAAAAGAGAGGTGAATGAAATCCTAGAAAAATTAGAGTTAATAGATATATTGAGAAAAATAAATAGGGACAAAAAGGAATACACCATCTTTTTAGTAGCACATGGAACATTCACAAAGATTGACCATGTACCACAGCATAGAAATATGGCAAACAAATGCAAAAAAAGCAGAAATAATAAATGCAACCTTATCAGATCAAAATGCAATAAAAATAGTTATTAGCAAGGATACATGGAGAGGCAAACCAAAAACTAATTGGAAAATAAATAATATGATTGTCCAAAATAAGTTAAAGAACAAATCATAGAAAAAATTAATAATTTCATTGAAGTAAATGACAATAATGAGACTTCTTACCAAAACCTATGGGATGCAGCCATAGCAGTACTAAGGAGGAAGTTTATATCCTTGAGTGCATATATTAACAGATTAGGGAGGACAGAGGTCAATAAATTGGGCATGCAACTTAAAAAACTAGAAAGTGAACAAATTAAAAATCCCCAGATGAAAACTAAATTATAAATGCTAAAAATCAAAGGAGAAATTAATAAAATTGAAAGTAAAAGAACTATTGAATTAATAAATAAGACTAGAAACTGATACTTTGAAAAAATAAATGAAATAGACAAAGTACTGGTAAATCTAATTTAAAAAAGGAAAGAAAAAAACCAAATTGACAGTATCAAAGATGAAAAGGGAGACCTCACCTCTAATGGACAGGAAATTAAGGCAATTATCAAAAACTATTTTGCCCAATTATATGGCAATAAATATAGCAATCTAAGTGATATGGATGAATATTTACAAAAATATAAATTGCCTAGATTGACAGAAGAAAAAATAGAATACCTAAATAATCCAATATCAGAAAAAGATATTGAACAAGCCATCAAAGAACTCCCTAAGAAAAAATTGCCAGGGCCTGATGGATTCACAAGTGAATTCTATCAAACATTCAAAAAACAACTACTCCCAATACTATGCAAATTATCTGACATAATAAGCAAAGAAGGATTTCTACCAAATTCCTTTTATGACACTAATATGGTACTGATTCCAAAACAAGGCAGACCAAAAACAGAGAAAGAAAAATACAGACCAATTTCTCTAATGAACATAGATGTAAAAGTCTTAAATAGAATACTAGCAAAAAGGCTCCAGTAAGTGATCATGAGGGTTATCCATTATGATCAGGTGGGATTTATATCAGGAATACTAGATACAGTTCTTATGATTTTGTTCCTGCAAAGAGGTAGGAAAGATAAAAAGTGCTGCCTACAAAATGATCATGGAGAATGAGAGGAGTAAGTCTGGATAATGGAATTAAGAAGCTAGAGAGTTTGAAGAGGAGGGTAATCAGTATGCTATATGAAAGGAAGTTGGGAAAGGGAGGGATTTAGCCAGGAGAAGACTTATTTGTCTTCATATATTTGATGGACTAGCATAAGGAAGTGAATGGCTTCTTTTCCCTGTTTCCATAGAGTACAACTAGAAACAATGCTGCTAAGGAGAATTTAAGCTTGATATTGATTGATAAATAAATAGAACACTTATAAAGCACTTAATATGTGCCATCATTGTACATAAGCACTAGGAATAGAAATACAAACAAGTAAGACAGTTCTTACCTTCAAAAAGCTTACATTTTGGGGGCAGCTGGGTAGCTCAGTGGAGTGAGAGTCGGGCCTAGAGACAGGAGGTCCTAGGTTCAAACCCGGCCTCAGCCACTTCCCAGCTGTGTGACCCTGGGCAAGTCACTTGACCCCCATTGCCCACCCTTACCAATCTTCCACCTATGAGACAATACACAGAAGTACAAGGGTTTAAAAAAAAAAATTAAAAAAAAAAAAAAAGCTTACATTTTAATGAAGAAGACAACATAGAGCAGTGCCTGAAGAGGTACAAGACAGGAAGGTTATTCACACGGGGGCAATGTAACAGTAAAAGAGAAGGTAGAATCAAGCAAAAGTTAAGATAGGAATATGGTAAAGCATGGCTGACATACTTCCCCAAATGATGGACCAGAGGAGGAAAGGAAAAATTAGAAATATACCTTGGAAGAAGTCTTCAAATAAATTCTATATAACTTTTTGTCAGAAAGATTGTGGAACACTCTTGTTCAGGTATAGACTGGACTAGATGAGCTCTACAGCCATCCTTCAATAATGAGATTCTATGTTCGTTCTTGAGTTTTGTTCACCCTAATTCACATTAAAGACATCTGCTACACTGTATCTCTTGGATCTTGTCATTCTACTCCTATTTTCATGCTTCTAATATATATCTAAGAAGCATTAGCATCCAATCTTATGCCAACACCTTGTAGTATAGAGGCCGGGATGTATATAATTTTTTGTTTGCCCTCTCTACTTAACCCATATCCTGTATATGGAGCAAATACTGAATAAATAATTATTTAATGAATGAAAATTTTCTATATTTACTTGCATAATATCCATAGACAAATAATCCTAACCCTAAATTCATGCCTTTGACTCCAACCCTAACCCTCCTCCTAAGTCACTTATGGGTTTGAAATGAATCAGTTACCCTCAACCTGGTTTAGCCCAGCTGTGAAGATGGTTTTAATAGGATGTGACTGATGCATTTGCTACAGCTTCTTGGAGTCACAAGGGAGAATTGGGTGAAAGGTAAACACCAAGGGTTTATGAGCTGCTCTAAAAAGGACTTGACAAGCCCTTACAATAGAGGTACTTGTCCTTAATGCATACCCCAAACCCCCCTATATATGCATACATGTGCTTACATACATGTAATTATATGTAATATTCCTATAGAATAGTGTGGATGCTATTTTGTTTTCTTTTCCTATTACAGATACATATATGTACCATCCATGTTGAAAGTAACAACTAAGAAAGATCCAAGAAGATAGTGTGTGCTTAATAAATCTATACATAAATATATGCACATATGTAAAATATGCATATATTTGTTTATAAAGGATATACAAGCATGTATTAATATAGTTCATTTATATAGGCATCTAGTTATATACAAATATACATATAAACAATGGTATATTAATTTATACACTTGTGTCCACTTACTAACATATCAAAACACATATATAATCATTTATTAAGGAAGTACTATGTGCCGGTCATTTACTGGATGTTTAGTATAAAAATACAAAAAAATGAAAAATGAAACAAACCTGACTCTCAGAGAATATTCTACTGGGGGAGACAAGTGTTAAAGATTTGCCAAATCCATGCAACATAAATGCAAGGTCATTTGGGAGGGAATGAACTAGCAGAAGGAAGATTCAGGAAAAAGTTATATGAAGGTGGAGCTTAAGTTTTTTTCTGGAAGGAAATGAGGAATTCTATAAAGCTTTTAAAAGAAGGAAAAAATTCATTCCAGGAATGAGACATAGTGATTCAAAGGCACAGAGATGCTAGAGAGCATGCTGGATATTTTATCTGAACTGTTAAAACTGAGAAGGGAAGTATTACAAAATAGCATTAGACTGCTAGGCTGGGACCAAGTTGGGAAAGGTTTAGAAGCAATAGGGAGTCACTGGAGAAGAGAGTCAATGGTATCTGTTTGGAGGATATGTTGGAATGAAGAGAGACTTGAAACATTGCAGTGGTCTAAGAGACTGAGTAATGGCCTGAATGAAGGCGACTACATGAGTAGAATTAAGGTATTGTATTTGAGAGATGTGGCAGAGGCAGCAATATCACCATTTGACAATTAATTAGATACATGGGTGGGGAAAGTGATGATAATGCCAAAGTCATAAGCCCAGGAAAATGGAAGAATGATAGTACCTTTGATTGGAGAGTTGTGTTTATGATCTGCCATTCTCCTTTCATGAAAATATATTTCTTGTACAATATCCATTGTGCCATTTGTTAAATCAATTTTTTCAAGGAAAATCTAGTTTATGTTAGTGTTTACGAAAACTGTTTATGCTTTTTTAAGAGATTTTTCTGGTATTAGTGACCTGACTTTGTGCTTTCCCCTATTTTTTGAGCCATTGAATAGTCTTCCCTCTTCATTTTCTCCTTTCTTTTCTGATTTTGTGTTAGATATCTTTTTTCTTTCCCTTTTCTTTCTCTGTATGTAAACAAACTATTTTATAAAAATCTCTCCAACCAACAAAAAGCACCTTTGCACAGTATCCATTTAATAGTAAGAGGGAAAAGGACCATAGCCAGGACCTAACATCCTTACATATTTAAATACTTTTAATAGTCTAGGAGCAGGTTTGCCAGATTGTTCCAGCTGTTACAAAAACTAAAAACTAGCTCTATGAGTCCATCTATTCCAGCCCAAGTTAACATCTGCTTGAAAAAAAAAAGCCTCAGGACAAGTCACTGTTTGAAATATATCACAGGGACTGTTGCTTGTCATCTTTTAAATATATTCTGTTGCTGGAAATTATTTTTTTAATGCAATTCCAACCAAGGCCCAGATAAGACAGGAAGTTGGAATGTTCTACAATAGTCAGGTTCTGTGCCTATCACAGAAAGAGTTTCTGCAGTCTCATGCATGTGAATAGGCTATAGCTTCAAAAAAAAAAAAAGGAAAGAAAAGGATGAAGAGAATTTGGCTTCATGTCATATGATGCCTGGGAGATAGCAGAGGACATCAAATCAGAGCAGAGAAATATGCAAGAAATTAAAACGGCAGATTAACAGAGGTGAGAGGATAATTGCATTATTTCCACCTAATATCACAAAGATTGGATCACACATAATTGTGGCCAATCCAGACAATACTGAATGTTTATGTTAATCAGCATCTCATTGCATCTGGAGAATAACACATGGCCATACATGCAAGATTTATTGGCCATGTTTTGTCTTTGGGAAAAGGTTCAGCTCTTTAAATGAACACCAACAAAAAAGCATGGAACCCACTCCCAGAAATGACATGTGGCAGTATCCTGAGCCAAATTCTTTCTACAGCTGACCACTTGCCATGATTTATCATGCTTGGCTTCATGTTTTTCAGCCTGTCCCAGAGTACATTTGACCTGCTTTTCAGTTGTGCATTTTGAGGCTATCTACTCTAAGACGCCCCAGCTGGGCAGGAATATCTATTGGCACTAACTTAGAGTTTCATCTCCACATCTCTGCTGCAAACCTTTTGCATAAATGGTTTTACATTGCAAATTAAAGCCTTCTGGGGAAGATTTCCTCAGGCTTTTTTGATAGTTTCTAAAGATTTCAGAGGGTTTTTGTACTAGAGTACATTTACAAAGTGTAATCTTTGCAACATAATTATATTTACCTAAATCTGGCCTTTGAGATCTTTCAGGTACTCTCCTCACTTTGCCTTGCCATCTTTGTCTCCTGATGCTCCTAGTAGAAACTTTCTCATCCCTGGAAGCTGCTCTTTCTCTCCTTTATGGCACCCCTAGACACCATTACCATTCTCCTTCTGCACCTTTGTTCAACCTCTTCCTCTGCTTGGAATGATATCCTTCATAAGACTTCACCTTAATCATCTTTGTATATCCTCATATCGAGAACAGTATAGAAAGTCAACTTCTCTGGTACTCCTACAGAGCACTGAAAACTAGGGAAAATCACACAACACTCCAGCAGGCCTGAGTTTCACCATCCATAGCTCTTGGTTGTTATTCTGTTTGCAATATAAGCCGCTGCAGCCTCAGTCTTTATAACTTGGCCATCAATTGGCACAAAAGTTAATCCATGTCTCCACTCTGGTTTGAGACACATGGGTGCACTTACCAGAAAATATTCCCTATAAACAAGAACCCAGCTCTGTGAGAGGCTAGGACTAGATAGCTCATGACCAAATGTGTACATTTATTCATGCATCTATGTATTCATTTATTCAATAATAACGAGTGTCTACTCATGCTTATAGGGGTATTGGCTGGTAAGTGTAGCCCATGTGGCTAGAGCTCCCATTCTAGAGTGAAGCTAAAAATCTATAAAAAAATTAATCAATCTGTATTTATTAAATGCATCTATGTGCCAGGCACTATGTTAAGCATTAACAGGAAAGTCATGTAAATATTCACTGCACACATAAAACATTAACAAATACAATATAGACAAGAGGGTTATGTAACGGAGGTATATTGTACCAAGGCTCACCAAAAGACCAAAATGGATATGTCTCTGGCATCTCCAACAGCCCCTCTACCGCTACCACTACACAAACATACTTTTCTCCAGGAGACTGATTCCTGCCAGGAAGGGAAGCAAGAATTTAGAATCTGCTCTCTGTAAACAGAAGTGCTAGACTAGAATTATAAGTATCTTCTCCCTTAAATATTATAAGCACAGGAAATGTAATTTTTAGGTCCAAGCTAAACTCCTAATTGTTATTTTTAATGGGGAAATAGAGCCCTAGATTTATATTCACGACTTGATTCACATCCAACCAAAATGCCATTTACACAAGAAAAACTTAGAGTAAATAGAAAAGAAACTTATTTATCCAAGTAGATAGCAAAATAAGAATGAAAGTGTGTGTGTGTGTGTGTGTGTGTGTGTGTGTGTGTGTGTATGTATGAAAATATTTACCAAGCTATGCAGACTGAAAACACTCTTGCATTGGGAATAGGATATTTCAACCCGATCAAGACAGGAAACCTTTAGGGAAAATATCCTGAAGTTCTCTAGCTAGGGATAGGAACATGATGGAGCTTATCGGCTTCTCTCATGTAGGTTTCTTCACAGAGTCTTTATCTCCCTTTTGCAACCTGAAGTGGGGTCGGCATCATCCATTTTATCTTTTTAAAGCTGGAAGCCAAAAACATCTGAAGAAACTGGAGACAGAAAAGAAAAGATTGGATACCTTCTCTTACCCACTCTTCTCCATCTCCTCATGGGTCATGGGTGGAAACTGATCATCAAAGAAGAGAGAGAGTACCATACTAATAAGCTCTGGAGTTCTGGTTACATTCCAATTTTACTGGTTACATTCCATTTTTTGTTTTTCTTTTGGGGGAGGGGTATGAACATAGGTGTGTGGGAGAATCCAGAAAACTTTAAAAGAGAGGAACCCTAAGGAGGAGGGAGTTTGTTCCAGGCATGTGGGATGGCCAGGATAATAGCACAAAAATGTGAAATAGAGTGCCATGTGTGAGAAAAAGACAGAAAGCCAATTTGATTTTAAAATCCACAATGGACAGATAATTAGCTATTACCATGCTAAGGAAACAATAAGGAGGTATTAATGCTTACTAGGCAAATTATCAGCAAAAGAATCAGGAAAGGAATTTAATAGAAACAGAAAACAGAAATAATCAAAAAATATTACAAATATTCTCAGCAACCATTCCCAAAATGGCTATGTTCCCACTTTATTCCCCAAAATTGTTCATAAAGGAAACTCCTTCCCCATTCTCATCCAGAATCTTGCTTGCAAATTAGAGGAAATAGATCATATTGGCAGCTGTGAGCCTCACCTTGTAGAGCTATTGGTCTTCATTCCAACCTTCAGTTACAGCTATACCAATTTTTACTACTCTATGGTCTCATTTCTTTGGAGAACTTCTAGCAGCCTGATTAGAAGTTTATCTCTGTCCACTCAAGTTTTCCTCTCTGTTCTTCACAGCTCAAGATTGCACAGATAGCAGTTCTTGTCCTCAATGCTGCTTCTCCTGAATTCTCTCCATAATTCTTAATCTCTTCCACAGTATTTGTGTTTTTCTCCATGACAAAATATTTTCCTGCACCTAGGCTTTAGCCTCATGAGTAGATGAGCTTTTTAGTTGGCCACACAGAATAGTATGAAGTGTAGACTTGTCATACAAATCCCAAATACAAATAAATGACTCAAACTATCAGATAAGTCAGTTTGGAATATATTCTCATCATTTCACATTCTGATAATTTTATACTGTTGAAGATAAGAATTCAGGATGCTGATTTGAAAAATTGAGGTTGACTACAAAGCCAAGCCACACATAACCAGAGGAAATTAATTTCAAATGCTTTCTAGCATGAAGTTCACATTACTTTTCATTCTATCATATTCATAATGTAAAATTTTTGCCTACAAAATCATTGTCTTTTATCATTTTCTCAAGTTAAGATTTCTTCTTTCCATGACCTCTCCAACTCTTCTCCTGTAGAATAAAAAAATAAAATGTATTCTTTCCCATTTTACCTTTTTCCTAAAAGATCTTCTTTAGTTATTTAACTAAATCAATTGATTACATGAGTTAACTCATTCCTTTTGTTCCAAGTAGAGTAAGAAAATTATTTTTGGAAAGTAAAACAAAGAATAACTTGATATTCTAAACTAGGTTACCTTGATAGATCCATGACTTCATCTATGTAGTTTTTTTCTCCAGTGAGAAAACAAGCCAACTCATTCGTGTCTGTTCATCTTAGAAGGCTGGGGGTGGGGAGCTTCTTTTAGACCAGGGATTTTTAATTTTTTGTGTGTGTTTCTTGGATGCCTTTGAAATTCTGGGGCAATGTATGGACCCCTTTTCAGAATAATGCTCTAGGCATATAAAATAAAATACATGTATTTACAAAGGAAACCAATTATTTTAAAATAGAATATATAGATAATTTCTACATATTCTAATATTCTAATTTCAAGGTAGTAATAATCATAGACAATATTTCAATATTTTGGTAATAATTTCTCTTTTATTGCAAAGTTTTTTTTACCAGTTACATGTAATTACAATTTTCTGCTTAAGTTTTCTGAAATTATATGATCCAAATTATCTCCCTTCCTTTTTCACCTCTTCCCAGAGATGGCAAACAATTTGATTTGTGAGTTGCTTGTCCAACTACATATCATAATCAAATAACAGGTACTCTTCTTTTTTATTTTATAGGACTTGCATATAATATCATCTAATACATACTTTCATGTTTGTCATGTTGTGAAAGAAGAATCATATTTCTTACATTAAAGAAAAATTCATGGAGGAAAGAAAGAATGGTATGTCTCAATTTTCATTCAAACTTCATATGTTCCTTCTATGGTAGTAGATATCATTTGTTTTGTCACGAGTCTTTTGGGGTTTTCCTGAATCCTTGCCTTGTTGCTAATAGTTAAGTCATTCATAGTTCATCATCATATATTATTGTTAAAATAATAGATATATTTTGTTCAATTGGTTCTTCTTGTGTGCTTACTTGGGACAAATTCTTTTAGATGATTATGGATCTCATGTGAAAAGAATGATATTGTTCTATGCTTGGTTCAATCAGTAAAACATTATCTGCAAACAGGAGCATGTGGTGAACCATATCACAAACAAGGAATTCCACTCCAATGTGTATGCTGAACTGAACATCCTTATGAAAGGGGAAATTACATTTAGTAAAGATTGTTCCTATCTTTTGCCTTTTTTTTATGTCAATAAATAGGTCATTAAAGTTGTGTCTGATGTTACATTTTTTTCTAATTCATATTTGTGTAACTTCAAGATATACATATACATGTGGAAAATACTTTGTTTGAGGAGATCCCTTATGTTGGCATCTTTTTCAGCTGAATCAATTGCTTTTTTAAAAGTCTATAAAAATAAGCACCACAGGATTTTATATTATCTACATATTGCAATTAACCGTGTTATTGTAAAAATGCGGTTCACATAGAATATCATTTGTAAAAGCTTGCTTGTTCCCTTCACATATCTTTATCACAGATGTCCTTAATATTTTTATATATTATTCTCACAAAATTTTAGAGAGATGTAAAAATAGACATATGTATCAGTTATTACTGATATTCTCTTGGTAGACTGTTTTTAGTAGTTATAAAATCTAAATTTTCCCCCATTCTTTTGGTATTCTCCTTTCAAGGATCTGAAGAATCAACTCAGTATCCTCAAAATTGCGTCAACTTCAATAAAGATTTCCTTTTCTAGATTCCTGATCTGGTCCAGTTTCTTTTCCTTGTGGTGGTGGTGGTGGTGGATGTGGTGGTTGTTATCATTCTGCTCTGCACCTTTTACTCTTCCTGCTTTCAGTTCCACTGAACTTCTCCAAGGCTAAGGCCATCCCCTCTTTAATCTCATCATCTTTGCATTGAAATAAATATCAAAGTATTGATGGTGGCTTTCAACTCCTTTATCCTCTAAAACAGTTCTTGAGCAATTTTACTTTCAGTTCAGTTTTTTTCATCTAGTCTGACTCCTTGTAACCTTGTTTGGGGTTTTCTTGGCAGTGGAGTAGTTTGTCATTTCCTTCTCTAGCTCATTTTACAGATGAGGAAACTGAAGCAAACTGGGTTGAGTGACTTGTCCAGGGTCACACAGCTAGTGAGTGTCTGAGACAAGATTTGAAATTAAGTCTTCCTGACAACATGCCTGTGGCTGTATTGTTCTATCCACCATATTGTCTAGCTATCCTGAGCAATTTAATTAACCTCAAGTAAAGAGCCTGTTTCAAATCCTCATCTGTAAAATTAGAGGATAAAGCCAGAGTACTTCCAAGAGTCCTTCAAGCTCTAATTCTACAGTTCTACAATCCTATGAGATAGCATATGTGCTACTATTATATTATAACCGCTGGAGAGCATGGTGACCACTTCCTAGAGCAAATGTTTTCATTGTATTGCTTAGTTTCACATGTCACAATCATCCAACAACAGAGGGCATTCTGAATAATTTCCAGTCAATCTCTGTCTCCCTCTCTCTTCCACTCTGCTCCTTTATGGGTAGGAATCACTGAATTAGATCATTGGCTCTAAGTCTTTATCCTACTCTAGAAAACTCTTTCCATTCATCCCAAGTCCCTCACTGTTATTCCTAATTAGTAAGTCTCCATCCTATTTAAAATAAATATTCAATTGCAATAATAAAAAATATGCTAAAACAGGTCAACCTCAACTCTTATTCATCTCTTCACACAATGACAAGCTTTAATATCCCTATCCAAGTTACCTTGTTTTCTGTCCATTCCCCTTTAGATTAGAATCTCAATCTAACTGTTTCTCTTTCAGAGTTGAAATGAATACAGTTCAGATGCTTAAAGCAAATATACCAAATTCCACCAACACACAAGCTTGAATTAACTTTCTGGTCGATTTTTTTATCAAAAGCACTACAATATGAGAAGAACAAATATATTCAAAGAACATTTCTCATTGCTTCTTGACAAAGGATAAAATAAATGCTGCCATCACTTTACCTGACTTTCTGTGGAGAATCAATGAGCCAATCTTCCATTTAGTTTCAACTTCCTTTGTCTTCTGACTTCTTTCACTGTGAGAATTTTAAAAGGAATACTATTCATTCTTCTACTAGTCTGTTCATTTATTGGTCATTGTCCAAAGGTCTTCATTTACAGTGTTAACAGAATATGTAATATTTACAGAATGTCTAAAACCATAAACTGATTATTCTTTGCTTCCCCCCCCCCTTTCCTCCACTCTGCTGCTAGCACTGTAGAAACACAAGAGGGATACACAGAACTGAGGTATGTTGTAATTTTCATTTTTCCATATGTTGCCATGGTCAAGTGGACAGCCTTTTGATGATGAGCTTTGTTTTGTATGGACCTATGCTGATACTGAGAAAGCAGTCTGTCACAAAACCATTGTAGATACTTTCCCTACAGGGGAGAAGCAGACATGTTTTTCACTTAGCTGACAGAGCCTTTGAGGATCCAGATCACTTCCATGCAATAATAAAACATCGTAAGTTTTTAAATCTTTGCCAAGTCTATGCATGTGAGATGGAATAACAGAATCTCTAATTTTAATTTCTCTAACTAGTCATGATTTAGAGCATTTATTCATATGGCTATAGAGGTGTTTTTTTTTGTTCCCTACTTCCCCTTGAAAACGCCCTATTTATATCCTTATTCTATTTATCCAACTGGGATATAGCTCTTATTCTCATACTTTTAAAGCCTTTCTTTCCTTAAGTATCAGAGAAACTTCTGCAAAGATTTTTTTCCCAATTGATTATTTTTCTTTTAATCTTAGCTTTATCAGATTCATTTTGGAAAAACTTTAAATTTTATATAGTCCTCCAAACCTTTTCCAACTAATGTTTTTATGTTGTTTTCTACCATTAGACTATAAATTCCTTGAAGGTAGAGACTGACTTCCTTTTTTAAATTTATATTCCTTCCATATTAAATAATATTACAAAAAAGAATAAAAGGAAGTTGAGAAGTGGGAAAAGAAAACTGAGCAATTGTAATGAACTCTCATTTCAAATTTAGCAAACTCTTTAAAATGTATATAATCAAACTAATACTTCCACATTCATTCTTTTTTCCATTATATATTTTTCCATTATTTATTCAATATATAATTTTTATCTTTGTTAAATACACAATAAAAAAAAGGAAATTAAAAAAAGAGGAGAGGAGTAGCTATAAAAGCTTAGGAAGATGAAAGGAGAGATAAAAGAATGGGAGGAAAATCACAGATGGCAGAACAGCTAGAAATAATATAGCTAAAGTCTACCCAACATTTCCTTTATTAGGATGTAGAAAACATACTAGATCAAGGCTTGATCAGGGAATCAGAAAGAAAAATCACAATGAATCATTTTTTTCTAGACCAGTTCATCAAAAAATAAAAAGAGAAAGAGAAAGAAGTTTGAGGAATCTGGAGATAGAGTAAAGGCGTGTAGCATTTGAGCACAGGAAGAGACTGTACACCAACACAAGAAGAGGTCACAGATCCAGCACAAGTATAAAAGACTGTGAATCATATAAAAATATATGCAAATTGACATCTCTGTTACACTACCAATTCCAGACCACAGATCTAGAACTGCAGATTGCTAAGGGACTTGCTTTATGGACAGGAATGAATACTAGCCCTAGGCTAGTTTCTGTTTTTTGTTTTTGTTTTTGTTTTTAAACCCTTAACTTCTGTGTATTGGCTTCCATGTGGAAGAGTGGTAAGGGTGGGCAATGGGGGTCAAGTGACTTGCCCAGGGTCACATAGCTGGGAAGTGTCTGAGGTCAGATTTGAACCTAGGACCGCCTGTCTCTAGGCTCCACTCTCAATCTATTGAGCTACCCAGCTGCCCCCTAGGCTAGTTTCTTAATAACATGAAAGTTCTGAAAATGGATGTAACTGTGTGGTTCAGATCTTGAGAGTGGAGAAATATCTCAACTCAGTTCGAAATGTGTAGTCAAACAACCAGGGCAGAAATCCCAGACAAAGTGGAACATATAATTTTATCACCCTACATCAGTAGTGCTTACTAGCATGATAATAGTGTCTGAATCTAGCAGTAGTTTACTGGAATTCCAACCAAGAACAAGGCCATAGTTTTGCTGCTCAGCCCCCAAATATGGACAGAAACTTGTAGAGCTTAGGCTATAAGGACAGCTATAAGACTGTTCTCAACCAGACCACTTTGGGAACAATGACTGCTTGCAATTCCCAGCCTATACTATTCTAAGATCCTGAAATAATACATCAATCAATATCCCAAGAAAGCAAGAATAGAAACCAAGAGGATGCAAACTGCTCAATCACTGTCTCCTACACAAACTCTTTCTAATTCCCACATTATTAGTGCTATGGCTTTCTTCTAAATTGTTTTGTATTTACATTATGTATATTTTGTATTTGTTTATCTGTGAATGTTCTATCTTTCCCAATAGAAAGCTAGTTCCTTAAGGGTAGGGATTGTTTTATTTTTGTCTTTGTATTCCCAATACTGGGTCCAAGGTATGCAGTAAGTACTTAATAAATGCTTGTTTAATTTTTTTTAGTTAATTAATTGATTTTGACTGCTCCTGTGAGAATCTTGGTAACCTAACTCTTCAGTATATCGGTTCTTATCTTAGTTCCCATTTGATTGAACTATTGAATTATCTACTAATTTCCTAATAACTTATATCCTGCTCTGAATCTTTTCCTGAGTTTCTGGGTCCCTTCATTATCCCCTATTCTTCCCAATTATTTGATTTCTTGTTGAATACTCATCAGCCTCAAAATTATTTTTCTGAATATAATTTGCTATGACTTGGTCTTTGATATTCCCAACACTTTCCTGAAGCTCTATTAATTCTCTTCTTCTTGGATCTTAATTGTTAATACCTTTGGATAGATACCCCCCAACCCTACCACTAGATTAAAATATGTGGTATCTTCTTTAGAATTCTGTTTCTTGAATTTCAGTTTGGATCTTTGACCAATGCATCTCACTATCAACCTATCCTTTCTCCCATGGACTTTACTCTAAATTTTGAGCCTACCATTAAGCATATATATCCAAATGCTCAGCTATTAAAATAACTTCTAGCTTCCCCTTTCCCTGTCTCCCATGTTTAGATACTAAACCTTTACTTTATCCTTAATTCCTGCTTAGTTCTCACCTTCCCCTGCCTGGCTTGTCCTATACCTCTTTAATAGGAAAAAAAAATATTGGTGCCATAAATAATATTACCACCAAAATATAAACATCTAATTTGAGGTAGCTCCCTTGAAAAATATGGGGGAATGATATTTAACACCAGAAGATGTCATGTCCAAGACTGCAGTAAAGTAATGGGAAAGAAAGGTTTGCTACTCCTAATGTCAATGTAGATTTCATCGGGCTGACAGAAATGTCCTTGTTTGTTCCTAAATCTTTGGGTAAAAGTCATAATAAATAAACATTATGGTCATAGTGTAAATTCAGCAGTTGGGAAACATAAGCACTGATCAATGCAGATATTTCTCAAGTCCTTTAAATAGTGGAATTATTTTACCATATATGTGAACTTGCTTTTTAACTCATATTTTTTTCTGCATTAAATATTTTTCATTGATTTTTCCCTGGTAAAAACAGAATATTATTTGGACAAGTCTAGGAATGGCTGGGAATTGGCCAAGAATTTGTTGACTTAAGGTGTGTTTGCTTTCTTGAGCTAGACCTAATCAGCAATTTGTAACCTCTCTGGCTGGTAGAGTAGATTTCATAAGCTTGAAGGGAACTCAGGTGAATGAAAACCTAATTATCCCCCAGAGTTAAAGCTAAAAAGATCACAAAGTGAAGGTCCTGGTACTTGGAGTTCAAGAAAAATTCCTTCTCTCAGCAGGATAGTCAAAGGACCAGTGAACTAAATCAGAAAGAACAAGGAATTCTTGCCACATAACAGTTGTTTCAGGCAAGACTGCTATGGGGGAAAATTGTCTACTGCTTCTACTGGAAACCTACAGAAGGATGACAAGTCCAAAGTAAGAGTATGAAGTGGATCCATTTAATATTTTTACTGTAACCTAACAAATATACAGACAAGTAGTTATTAATGGTCATTAATTAGGGCAGTGGAAAGCATACTGAAGATCTGGGTCTGAGTCTGAGGGTACAGGTTCCCTTTTTCACAGGCTAATGATTAAACTTTTCTAAGCCTCAATTTCCTCATCTATAAAATGGAAATAACAGCAGCTGCATTGACTATCTCAGAGTGTGGTCTTTAGAATGAAATCAGATAAGGTATATAAGTCACTTGATAGCCATAAAGTACCACATATGTGTACATAATTATTTTTTGAGATCTTTAATTTATAAGTTTAAGGAGCCCCTGATGAAAATAAGTCACATTATCCACACATCTCTGGACATTGTTTGATATAAGTTAAGAGTCTTAAGAAATTGCTTGAGGTTCTGAAAAGTTGTGAATTGTCCAGCAATGCAACCTATATGTTAAAGTCAAGACTCAAGTCCATTTTGTCTGGACTGAAAAAAAGGGAGAAAGAGAGTGAATTCAATGAAAACTGGAGTCTGGAAAATTAAAAGGGTCTTCGGAGGTCTTACTTCTAAGAATCATGGAATCATGAAAGAGAAATTGACTAGACCTAGTTCCTGCTCCTTCAGGATAATACAAGATAAAATTGTTATGGCTTTTACAAAATTTAACATTGATCCTTTATTTGATATTTTTAACCCTGATATTTTTTATCCCTGTAGTGCTTAGGAGTAAAATATTTAAATCAAACCTAAATAAGGGATTGTGTTGTTTTGGAGAGTAGAGAAAGGGCAAAACCAATCAATCAATCAGCAAGCATTTATTAAGGATGTATTTGTGTCAGTCAATATGCTAGTTTTTGAAGAAACATATAAAAAGACTGATCAAGAAAAGCATTGAAATCCTCTCCCATAGTTAGGATAGTTAGCACTTATTCCGAAAGAAAAAGTAGTAGTAATAAGAATCCAGAAAGGGATGCCAATAAGCCATATCCTATTGCTTCCTAGGAGAAAAGTTGGAAGTAACAGACTTGTGATGACTCAGTGGCATTAACTGTCAACAGCCAGTTCTTGAAAATCCATGCCTATAGAATGTAATGAAATCACTTAAAATCTGTTTTTATATCTTGTTAAATGTGAATTTTTAAAAAATATATTCTGAGGAAAGGGATGTTCCCTATAACTAAAGCAATAGATAAAAGTTGCAGACTGCTGGATGGTTGCTATGGGAACCATTGTTTGCAAAATAAAATATTAGACAAAGAGACCTTTTTCTCAAAAAGATTATTTTTAAAAGGTAAAAATAAAAATCTATTTGAGTCAAAAAGAACCTTCTAGATCTGAAACAATATTTAGGCAAAGGAACTTTTTACTTTTAGCAAAGAGACAGTTATGGACTTTGCTTATATGTGCTTGTCTGGTTGTCTGACATAATTATAAATGCCAAGAAAAATCAAAAGGGAGACACCACCTCCATACATTGTCCTAGCTAATTCCATTTCATGAATACCAAGAAGAGAGACTAACATTAAAAAAAAAAAGTAATAATGATGAGAATCTTCCAAGGGACCAAGGAAGCCTGTGGTAGTTAAAAACTTGGCACATTACAGAAGAGCTAGAAAACTTCTCATTCCAAAATGACTTTCATTCTCCAAATCACCATATAATTACTTGAAGTAAAACAGAGATACTTAAGAAACAATTTTTTGTTGACTGATTAGAAGGGATTATAAGGTAAAGATTTAGTGAGTTTGAAAAAAAACACTGTAGACATATTTAAAATGAGTTGGACTAAATTTTGATTAATTATAATTAAGTCATTAATAAGAATCTACCAAATTTTATGAAAGCCTTTCTTTCTAATCTTTATATATTATCTCTCAAACAGGTCAGTCATGCAAAGAAAACAAAGGGAAAGAAATAAGACAGCTTAGATCTCAAAAAATAAAAGAACCAGAGGAAGACCTCCAGCTCATTAGGTAGCTTCTCAGTGGGGATTAGTGAGAAAATAGAGACGAAAATATAATAGGATAAACAGACATGGATGGGGCTTTGGTCTGCACTAATGAACTGGAGTAGCCCCACTGATAGGATCACAAAGTCATCTAAATGTAATAGCGTTTTGAGCAGCCTGGGACTTGTAGTTCAGCTGGACAAGTATTCTCTTTAAGCCCTGAGAGGGATTTGGGAATATTTCCATCTTCGAACCAGAAAGCTGACTTTAGTTATTTCTAGGAGTTCTTTAAGGGAGAAAGTGAAGAAACACAATTTTCAAGGAGGTGAATGAATGAAAATGGCAAGAGGTTGACAGTAAGCAGAAACAAGAGTAGGGAACTGCCCACCACTTAATGAGATTGCCTGGGGGAAAAAGAGGCACAGTGACAAAAGAGAAAGGAGAAACTGAGGAGGTACAACAGAGAAGGGAAAGGTTGGGGTGGGACATAGGTCCCGGAAAGCATCTCAATATAGAGAACTTGGACTGAAGACACTAGTTATATTCACTTTTTTAATGACTAAGGAAACATTCCCCAGAAGTACTTCTTTTCCCCTAACTCTCTATCCCTTTCTAGTAATAGACACTGAAATATATCCTACTCACTTTATTTACTATTTTTTCTTGTATTCTCATTTTTTTTTTGCCTCAAACATAAGAAGAATAGGGATTAGTTGAACACAAACAAAAATTTAAATTAGAAAAAAGATTCAAAATTGTGTCTGAATATTAGTAATTTTCCCAACTAGGGGCTCTGAACTGTTGTGATTACATTAATAATTTTTCATCTAATATAAACTCCATGAAATAGGAAAGTGGTCATGTGTACCCAAGAGCCACTATATCACCTCTAAGCAAACTAATTACAGTAATAATGTATGAGTGACTAAATTTTAGATACAAAAGGGGTAGTAATCTCAAACATAAGCCATCCCTACAGGGGAAATATAGACAGGGCTTTTTCCTATCTGGCAGGGAAAAAAGAGAAAAAGGAAGAACTGGCCCACACTCCACAGTGACACTCTACATTATTATACAACTCTGCATAGCCCCTAAATGTGGTATTTCTAATGAACTGTTATAGTATGTTGGGTACTTTTTAATCTTGAAAAATAAAAAATTCTAAAATGTCATGGAATCAGCCTCTATCTCAATTGACCATCCTTTGCTGAGACCTGCTTGTTTTGAACATGGCAACTGCTGATGATGGCATAACTTAGTTGCTAGTAATTAAATCAAAGAGGAAAAAGCAGCTTCTCAAAAGTCAAACTTTTGAAGCAAAAATTTATCAAGTAACAATGAAATAATGAAAGAAATGTGACACTAGTATAGAAATGAGGATAAATTGTACCGATTTATATTTTTTGGAAGAAAGGTCTAGGCCTATGAGAGAGGCAATTGTGACTTATGGGAAACATAAAGAATTTTGTGACGATTTTTATCCACAAGGAGGTAACAGTATAATAAAGGAAATGGGACATGTAATTAAATTTAATAATCATTCTATCCCTAGTATACTTCAGGCATTATGCTAGGTTCTGAGAATTAAAAAAAAAAAAAAAAAGGAAACTATTGCAGCCCTCAAGGGATTTAGATATTATTTGGGGACAAGATTAAAATAGATATATGCAACAAAGTAATTTTAGTGGAGGACACCCCAAAGTACTCTTACAAGGGAGTAAAAGTGCTGTCAGTGTCCTCTAAATTTCAGTACCCTGAGACAAATACCCTGTTACTCTGCCCTAGTTACATCTTTGTGTATAACAGCTTAACTTAAGGAAAGGTTCTGTTATGGAGAATAATTAATAGATTGTTTAGAAAAATAGGGTCTGGCCAAATTGTAGAGAGTTGTGTATATAAGCCTAAAGAATATGGACTTAATTTTGGAGGGTAGTCACGAACATAACTATTAGTCTGTTTTTCGCTCTTAAAAAAAAAAAACTAATTACAAGGAAGACGATCCTATAAATTTTACTATCAAGTGTGAGGAAAAATTCTTGCCTTAAACTACTCTCCTTATCCATCTTGACCTTCTCTTTGCAAACAGTGCAGAGACTATCAATGTATAACACAGTTCTGCCTCACCAAATATATCAAATAAGCCCAATGAATCACTTGTGTCCTATGAAATGGAATATTGCCTACATTCTTCTTTGGCCTCCAAAGCGGGGAGAAAAAGGAAATAACAAGGGTTCTGGTAAGGTGTCAAATTACTTAGCATTGAGCATAGTGAAATTAGATAGCTCTGAAGAAAATCTTTGATATTTTCATTTTAAAATATACTTTATTCCACTCGAATGTGTTCATAATATTCTGTCTTCTGTGGAAAGGAATGAGGTCTCTTTAAAAAGGGGTAATCTGTATCAGAGGTCAGGCTGTAAAAGTTGCAGGGGAGCTGTAGTGCTTAGTGTTTAATGAGCAAACATTGTATGCCAATTTGAAGCTACTGATAAGAAAGGAAGGGAGAAAGCTTGAAGCAAGTTAGTCAAGTGGAGAGAAGGGGAAATTACTCCCTTCTGATTGGAAAATAACAATCAAGAGATTTCAAGCAAACCATCCTCATCAGTACAGCATGCAATACTTCTCTCCCTCCCCTCCTCTCTGTCTTTTTCTCCCTTCTCCACTATCTCTTTCTCTTTCACTTTCTCTGTATCTCTGTCTCTTTCTGTGTCTCATCTCTCTCCTTCTTCTTCTCATCCTTCTTATTCTCTCTCTCCCTTTTTCCTTTCCTCTCCTTTTCCCTCTCTCTGGATACAAAGCTAAATAAGAAGCAAAGAGAGATCAGGAAAACAAATGAAGGATTTTTTTTCTGATCATTTAAAACAACAACAGCAAAAACAGTAAGGGCTAGGCAATTGGGATTAAGTGACTTGGCCCAGTGTCATACAGCTAGGAAGTATCTGAGGCTAATTTGAACCCAAGTCCTATTAACACCAGGCCGGCCACTCTATCCAACATGCTGCTGTGCTGCCTAGCTGCCTCTCTGCCTCTGTTTTGATCATTTGTTAACTAAAAACTATAGCCTGGCTAGTGGGACATGATATCTAGAAGTCCACAGCAGAGAATCAGCCTTGCACACAATGGACAAGAATTATGCCAGTTAATCAGCTACTACCAATGAAATGTTTATCACAATTCAAAAAAGGCAATCTCAAGGGAGGGCAATCTTGTGCTAAAAATAATCTTGTATGGGGAAAAACTGAGATCCATCCTCCCCCCAAAATCTATCACTATTGCTTGGAGCAATTAACCTGGAGATATATTAATCAATATCCTAGATACCTGTAAGGGTAGTGATTCAATGATTTCATTATTCCTTTCCTGCCAATAAGCATTTAGCAAGTTGATAATTTATGACAAGCACTGTGCTATGTATTGTGGATGCAAAGAATAGTACCAGTAATATGGTCACTAGTCTTAAAAATCAATGATAATAATGGCTAACATTAACATAGCACTCACTGTGCTTCAAGCAGTCTGCAAAGTGCTTTGCAAGAACTTTCTCACTTGATCCTCACAGTAACCTTGTAAGTGTAATAATTAAAATTGGGTGGCCAAATGTAACAGTTAAAATCTAGTTTGATAAAGATAATAATGGTTAAAAAAATTTTTGTGGTCGCCCTTTATAAAAGTTAAAGTTAAACTATGAGCCAGTAGATTGTTAGTAGCTTTATTTACAACAAGGTAGAGATATTAAAGTGGGAAATATAGGAAGGAGGTAGAAAATATTACCTAGCTAAAAATACCCTAAGTCCTAATCCTAGAGCTTCCAGACCATGAATGCAAATCTGAATTCAAATTTCACCAGAATCCAAAGTCCAGATCAGGAAGCCAAAATCCAAAAAGCCAGACATTGAAAAAAAAAATACCCTGAGAACCTTCAGCCTACACAAGGCCAAGACTGTCAAGAATCCCACCAGAGCTCATACTCCCTATGCTAAAGGCCACCAAGAATGAAGAGCCAAGAATCCAGAGTGAGGGCCAAGCATGAAGAGGGACACCAAGACTGCCTCTAAGAATTAAGAAAGCGAATCTCTCTCAGGCTCCTGCTTACATACAGTATTCACCTCCCATCAGCTCTCCTCCTCACATCTCAGGAATCAATCAGCCTTTTATTTGGGGGTGAGGGGGGTACCCGTGCTTGTATTCCATTAGGGTGTGAACTTTCTTTGTAAGTGACTTAGTAAGTGTTAAGAAGGGATACTTTAAATTCTTGATTGATTAACTTAAAATAGACAAAGGGAATAACAATTCCCTTTCACATAAGGTAGGAGCTATTATTCATCCTATTTTATAGTTAAGGAAATTAAGGGAAACAGAGGTTAAATAACTTGTCCAGGGTTCTAAAACTAGTATCTGAGGCTGGAGTTGAGCATAGGTCTTCCTACCTCCAGGCTCTGCTTTCTAAGCACTGAGTTACCTCCCTGCCTCCAATTCTAGCTACTCACCCTAATGGGAGAAATAACATGTAAATAACTGTTCACATAAGACATAGACAATATAAATGGAGAGTTTAATATTTGCTGCCATGTAAGGACTCTGAATATGCCTTACACTTTCATCAGATTTCTTTCCCAGAGAACTCTACTTGTGTAGTATCACGGTTTCTAATCTTCTCTTTTCTTGCCATGCACACACAGTCCCTGGCTGAGGGTCCAAAGAAATGTACCCCAGTTCAAAGCTTTGTCAATTCAGTAAGGTTAATTGGTATATGCTTAGCCATTTTTCACAAAGCCTCAGATATTCTTTCTATAATCATGGTCCAAGGGAAATCATCATTCTTAAGCCCTTGGTAAAACAAGATATTCTAGAGTGGAGTTAGAGACATTTTGTGAGAAGGAAAATGCTGTGTCTATATGATGGGGGATAGGAGGGAATTTAAAGAGCAAGTCCAAGCTGGCTACTCCCAGATACAATGGATATTGACTTCTTCCCCCATACTAGTCTAACTCAACCTGGGTCTGAGCATATCATTCTGACAATGCATTCCTGATTTCAGAAATGACAATACAATTTTAGTACATGAACTGAAATACCAGAATTACATTCATATGTGTATTTTGGGAGGGGGCTTAAGTGAAAACATTCAGAATGAGTAGAAATAAAGGTTTTACAATTAACCTGGTTTAGATTAAGTAGTTATTGAACAGAGTCCTGGTCAAGGTCAGCAAGATTAAAGGACTGAGGCCTTCATTTTAGAACTGAAGATGACTCAGGTAGAAAATAAAAGATACCTACTGACACCACACTTGAGCCTTTTTTTCTGGTACTTATAAGTACATAAGTACTTTTATATAAGTACAAAGGTACATACTCTTTTATCAGAGAGTGAGTTCTCTTTATCTTGGGAACTTGTAGAGGTAATACATGACCAGTTTCATAGTTCTTGGTATTCATCCTTGGTCTTTTCTCCTTTTTTTCACCTTATAAAAATTTAATTATTTTTACATTCATTAAAAAAATTTTTTTTAGTTCAAAATTCTATGCTTCCTAACTCCCATCCATTAAGAAGGCAAACAATATCATATAAATTGCTTATAAATATAAGTCTTATCTTTTAAAGGAAAACAACAAAAAGGGGAAGTAAAAACTGTAAGATGAAGAGTATACTACACAAAAATATTCAAACTCATTCCCTGAAGAGGAAGCTTATACATCTGCATCTCAGAAGAGCTAGAACCAACTGGCCCCTGGAGGAAAGAACTCAGAAATGTCAGTAGTTAGATACAATAGTGGAACAATGATGGACAATAAATGAATACCAGGATGAAGCCTTTTAGAAACAGAGGAGGAATTACAAGAGAAAGCCAAATTCTTTAACTAGCCCTTCTGGAGAGAAGTTACTAAATAATACTGAGTTTCTCAAACAAACAAAGGAATTCTGGCATCAAGCAAGAATGAAAATTAAAGAACAGCAAGAAATGGGGTTATGAAATGTGGAAGCAAACCCAGACCTTGACTTCCAGTAGTTGTAGGAATTATTTGGACTTTCCCAGAAGGGTGATTGATTCTAGAAACTTCTTGTTCTTTCCTCTAGTGCAGGGGTTGGCAAGGTATGGCTCTCGAGCCATATCTGGCTCTTTTGAGGGCCAGATATGGCTCTTTCTGCAGGAGCCATAAAGTCAATTTTTTTTCAGGCGGTTACAGGAGCACACACTGTGAGCAGTGACAGACGAACCATGGCATAATAACTAACAGTTTACGCATGACATCGTGTGTCACATGATACATCAACGTCATGACATCACACGTCATGTACCTTTTGGTACCGCGACTATCTTCTAAGATAGAAGGCTCCCTCATTGATATTGTTGTGTGAGACGAATCCTGGTCTTTAGTTCGGCTTGGTACGTGTGCTGTGTGTTCCTCCTTCTGCCCTCCTTTTACTCTTTCCACACCTGTTACTGATATCTTGGGGTTCTGTATAGTGATTGATCACTTTTGTCTACATTCTCTACCCCTCTGCCTCTGATTTACATGGCTTTATCTCAGTGGATATATACATTTACAATCCTGTCTCACTTTTTTTTTACCTATTCTGCTGCTATATTTATTTTTCAGTGAGGACATTGCCTCATTTGTTACCCCTCTGCCTCTGATTTACATGGCTTTATCTCAGTATATTTATACATTTACAATCCATCCCTGGATCTGTCTCACTTGTTTTGCCTATTCTGCTGCTATATTGATTTTTCACTGAGAACACTGCCTTGTTTGTTACCTCTGTTCATGGGGTCTGCACTACCTATTTGTGGGATTGTTATTGTTTTTAACTTTTCTACCTGCTCTTAAAGGGGAACTATAGTCAGATTATATCTTTACATATGCTTCATTAGTGAGAAGCATTTCTCCCCAGTAGTTGTTTCATTTGATACAGAATGATTAAGTAGGCAGTACTGATAAACACCTGTACCAGGAAATGTGTGTGATGTGTCCTAGCCAGTTTTCCATGAAAAGGTACCCTCCTCCCCCACTACTTACTAATGCCTGCACACAAGTCATGTTATTTTCTGTAATATCCTGATCTCCTACTTAATTTATGTGGCCAAATGGCTTAACCAGCAGGCCGGCAGCTTTTTCTTCTACTGTTGCCAGACTTGAGAGAGGGAGAGGAAAAAAATATTCTTCCCTGAATTTTCCTCTCTTTATTTCAGCAGTTTTCTTAGTGTAAAGGAGTTTTATATGTATGTGTGCAGTTATATCAGTACTATAGTGCCCCATTAAGTTTTGTTTTTTGATTAATAAAATAGCTTGAATTGGATGTTTTTCTTTCTTTATGTTTTCATAGCTGGAGAAGGGGAAAGGCCCTTGCTGGTATTTAATTTCAAATTTTCTAATTAAACTGAACTGCACTTTCCTTCCTTTTAATAAAGTAGTCAGCTAACTAATTGCAGAAACCCTTTTATTGAAGAAGATGGCTAAAAGAAGAAGAGGAGTATTAAAGAATGACAAGTATTGTACTTTTCAGCAGAAATGGACAGAGGAATTCACCTTTGTGGAGAGAGCAGGTTCTGCAGTGTGTCTAATATGCAATGAAAAAATTTCATCGATGAAATGGTCAAATATAAAGCAACACTTTGTCCTATGCCACACTACATTTGCATCGAAATATCCTGCAGGGGACAGCAAGAAGAAAGCATGTGAAGAGCTACCGTGCAGAGTGCAAGCTAGTCAGCAGCAACTCTGTGTTTGGACCCAACAAGGTGACTGGATTTCAGCTAGCTTTGCTGCTACTTTAGCAATTGTGAGAAACAGAAAGTCATTCATAGATGGGGAGTATGCCAAAACATTCATGCTTGATGTTGCCAATGAACTTTTTTTTTTTTTTAAACCCTTAACTTCTGTATATTGGCTCCTAGGTGGAAGAGTGGTAAGGGTGGGCAATGGGGGTCAAGTGACTTGCCCAGGGTCACACAGCTGGGAAGTGTCTGAGGCCGGATTTGAACGTAGGACCTCCCATCTCTAGGCCTGGCTCTCAATCCACTGAGCTACCCAGCTGCCCCCTAGCCAATGAACTTTTTGATGACTTTTCAGATAAAGACAAGATAATCAAACGAATAAAAGTCATGCCTCTGTCTGCAAAAACTGTTCACAATCGTACGATAATGATGGCAAATCAAATTGAGGAAACACAACTGAAGGACATAAATGCAGCACTATTCTTTTCTCTTGCTGTGGATGAGTCAACAGACATAAGCCATTTATGGGATCAGTTCAGTGTGATTGCAAGGTATGTTGTTGGTGACACACTACATGAGGAAAGTCTTGCTGTTTTGCCTTTGAAAGGGACAACAAAAGGGAAGGATTTATTCAAGTCTTTCACTGAGCTCGCTAATGAAAAAAATCTACTGATGGATAAACTTATTTCAGTGTGTACTGATGGTGGGGAAAAACAGAGGATTCGTAGTGCTTCTTCGTGATCATGAAAAGAGACCTATCTTAAGTTTTCACTGCATCCTACATCAGGAGGCACTTTGTGCTCAGATGTGTGGTGAGCAGCTTGGTGAGGCAATGTCGCTGGTCATTCAGGAGGTCAATTTTATTGTTACCCAAGCTTTAAATGATTGCCAATTTAAAACACTGCTGGAAGAAGTTGGGAATAATTATCCTGGTCTGCTTCTGCACAGAAATGTGCATTGGTTGTCAAGAGGGAAGGTGCTCAACTGTTTTGCAGCTTGTCTGAGCGAAATCCAGACTTTTCTTGAAATGAAAAATGTCGAGCATCCTGAGTTAGTCAACACTGAGTGACTCCTGAAGTTCTACTATCTTGTAGACATAACTCAACATCTGAACCAGCTCAGTGTGAAAATGCAAGGCATTGGAAATACAGTCTTATCCCTTCAACAAGCAATGTTTGCATTTGAAAATAAGCTAGAACTCTTCATCACTGACATTGAAACAGGTCGTTTACTACACTTTGAAAAACTGGGAGAGTTTAAAGATGCATGCACAACAAGTGACCCTTCTCAACATCTTGATCTCCAGCAGCTAGCAGGCTTCACATCTAATCTCCTGCAGTCATTCAAAGTGCACTTTGGAGAATCATGAGCTTACTCATCTTTTTAAGTTCATAACCCATCCACATGAGTGTGGAGTGCACAGTGCTGACCTGAGTTACATCCCCGGTGTCTCCATCAGAGATTTTGAGCTTCAAGCTGCTGATCTGAAGGCCTCAGACATGTGGGTGAATAAGTTCAAGTCACTGAATGAAGATTTGGAAAGACTTGCACGACAGCAAGCAGAGTTGGTGAGCAATCACAAGTGGGGAGAAATGAAAAATCTTCAACCCGTGGATCAGCTGATTGTCAAAACTTGGAACGCCCTTCCTGTCACATACCACACACTGCAGAGTGTGAGTATTGCTGTACTGACAATGTTTGGTTCTATATATGCATGTGAGCAGTCTTTCTCACAGCTAAAGAACATTAAGACCAACCTAAGATCACATTTAACAGATGGAAGTCTCAATGCCTGCATGAAGCTTAACCTTACCACATATCAACCAGACTAGAAATCCATCAGCAAAACCATGCAGCACCAGAAGTCACATTAATAGTAAGAAGTACTTTATTCATCATTGGTTAGCACATAATAACGTTATTAAAAATAGTTCAGAGACTTGTACTTTAAAAGTGTTGTTCTTACATAAAATGCACATATTTACTTGTATTCAGTGTTAAATATATTGTACCGCTCTCACGAAATTACATTTTAAAAAATGTGACGTTTATGGCTCTCACGGCCAAAAAGGTTGCAGACCCTTGCTCTAGTGGATAAACAGCCTTTACCTGGTATAACCAGTTATCTGAAGGGCTATATAGGTCCCTAAGGGAGATGATGTTTGGAGGTAAATTGCTTGAATTTCCAACAAGCACAAGTATTTAACTCTTATAGGGGAGTTTCAATCATAGGGTGTGTCAGCAAGGGAGATGCAGGTTCACTAGAGAAGACAAGACAGTTGTCTTAACTCTGTAAGGATTTTGTACAATTTCTATTTTGCCCTTTTTGTTATGGTAAATTCTTAGTCTGAGCACTTGCAAGGAAACTGCTTTTTTGAGACTTATCTGGACACCATGTTATAATTTCAGAAAATCCTAAATAGGGATGAAAGAAACCAAAGGCTATTGTTCCCATGGAAAAATCTTGGTGAGGCCAGGGGCAAAAAAACAGAGTGATTTGTGAGCTGCCCCACAAAATTGAAGGGGATACCTACAAACTTAGATCTTTAGTTTTCGACCATGGGTTATACAACTAATCATACCAAAATAGTATTCTAAATCATGCTACATTTTTAAAAATATGAGCTTATTTAACATTTTGGTTTTGTAATGAATTAAATTATTTAGAGACCATACATATTAAATTTAAGTCATTAATTAGCCATTCATGATTTCTAACTAGACAATGGATTTCCTCACAATCCAAACTGACGCCAAAAGAATGAGAGTAGCTAGGCAGGAAATTTGGCCAGAGAGAGTGAGAAATTCCTGGATATGTCAATATATTCCCCTCTGTGAGGTCATCACTTGATCCCTCCCTAGTATATCTCTGATTACAAAACAAGCACAGAGGAAGTGGCCTTTCCTCCTCACCATGGGGCTAGACCACTGTACTTTCTAATATGGTGGCTAGAGCTGACTGACTTCATTATCTAGGAGAGTTTTTGTTTACACATAAATAAGGATGAGATCTCCACCCTGTGTGTTACAAAAGCAAACCTACCAGACATTCTCAAATCTTGTTATTCTTTAAAAAGACAAAAGACCTAGGTAAAAGAAGGGAGAGCCAACCTAGTTTTGGTAGCTTAGGGAAGAGACTTTAGCTTTAAAATCAAACTGTTTGGGAGGACAGAGCCAAGATGATGGAGAAGGTACATCCTCCTCTGATCTCTACCAAATAACCCTCTAAGAAACTATATTTTATGGCTTAGAACAAATTCTGGAGCCATATAACCCACAAAAAGACATGGTAAAGTAATTTTTTTGCACACAATAACTTAGAAAACAAGCATAGGGATCTAGTGCACTGAGCTGGATGTGGATTGCAGGTCCCACAACAGCAACAGACCTTGTACACAGCTGAAACAGCAGAAAAGGCTTCTGGAGCTCTCAGCTACATACAGTAGGAGGGGGAGGGTTGTAACAAATGCTCAGAAGGAGATTACATGAATCCCTTTGCTAGTTCTGGATGGAGGACTCTTGTTTCCTATACACAGAACCAAGTTGCAGTCTGCGGGCAAAATCTTGGGGTGAAGAAGAACACCAGCAGACACTAACAGCTACAGCCAAAGGGGAGCAGGGAACCCTGTCACAGTTCCAAAAGTAAAAGAGTGCTTGGGGTTTACTCACAGACCAGAACACAGGCCCAGAGAGTATCAAACATACTTCTCATAGAATACCACTTTGGAATAACTGAAAGCATACAGATCCCCAGTCCCTGCTCTGAAGGTAGCAGCACAAAGAACCTAAAACTCTGAACAGGGCTTCATTCACCATAGGTATAGAATCCACTTTAACAATTTTTTAATTAAAAGAAAAAAGCTGGGAAATAAGCAAACAACAGAACAAAGGGGCAATACAGAAAATTATTTTTGACAACTGAAAACCAAAACACAAACTCAGAGGACAATATCCAAAACCTCTACGAAAAATAGGAATTGCTCTCAAGTCTAAGAATTAATTAAGGAGCTCAAAAAGGATTTTAAAAATCAAATAAAAGAAGTAGAAGAAAAATGAGAATGATCTGAAAATCATGAAAATAGTCAACAGCTTAGTAAAGAAGGCACAAAAAATACTGAAGAAATTAATACCTAAAAAAATTAAAATAGAGCCAATTGGTTAAAAAAAAGGGGGGGGCATAAAAATCCAATAAAGAGAAAAACATCTTAAAATGCAGAATTGGCCAAATGAAAAAAGATATACAAATATGCACTGAAGAGAAGAACTTCTTGAAAGGCAGAATTAGCCCTACGTAAAAAGGTACAAAAATTCACTGAGGAAAAGAATTCTTATACAAAGTAAAATTGGCCGAATGGAAAAGGTAGCACAAAATCTCACTCAAGAAAATCATGTTTTAAAAATTAGAATTGGGTAAGTGGAACCCAATGACTTTAAGAGGTAGCAAGAAACAGTCAAAATCAAAATGAAAAAATAGAAGAAAATATGAAATATCTCATGGGAAAAAAAACTGACCTGGAAAATAAATCAAAGAAAAATAATCTTAAGATGATTCTTGTGACTCCAAAGAATTTTGCCACTATTCGAGCAGTTAGAAAGAGTATCCACAGATACAAGGCAAGGGTGTGAATTGAATATGATGTAATGAGGTAAACTAAAATAAAAATACATAAGAAAGAGGAATGCATTGGGAAGAAGGGGAAGAGAAAAATAAAATGTGTTAAATTATTACACATAAAAGAGCTTTTACAATGGAGGAGGGTGGAATGAGGGAGGAGGGGAAGTGGGCTTCCCTTACTCTGATTGGAATTGGTTCAATGAGGGCAGAATATCCACAATCAGTTTTATGTAGAGAAAACTATCTTAACTAAAAGGAAAATAGTAAAGGATTTGTGAATAGGGTAAGGCTGATAGAAAAGAGGACAAACGGGGAGATGGAGTTCAGAATCTAAACAGAGGTAAATAGGATGGAGAATAATACACAGAAGTTATAATGGTGCAAAAATGTTTATAAGTCTCTACTAAAGGCCTCATTTCTCAAATACATAGAAAAATGAGTTGAATATATGAGAATACAAGTCCTTCCTCAACTAATAAATGGTCAAAGGAGATGAATAGAGAGTTCTCAAAGAAATTAACGCTTTCTATAATCATGCAAAAAAAATGCTCTAAATCACTATATAGTAGAGAAATGTACATTAAAACAACTCTAAAGTACCACCCCACACCTATCAGAGTGGTTATTATATCAAAAAAGGTAAATGACAAAACTTGGAGTGGATATGACAAAGTTGAGACACTAACATCTCCTTATGGAAGTTGTGAACTGATTCAACCATTCTAGAGAAAAATTTGGGCCTATGGCCAAAGGGCTATAACAGTACATACCTTTGACCTAGTAATACCATTACTAAGTTTGTATCACAAGAAGATAAAAAAACTAAAAGGTGAAGGACCTATATGTACAAAAATATTTAAAGCAGCTCTTTTTGAGGGGGCAAAGGGCAAAGAATTAGAAAGTGAGGGATATCCATCAATAGGGGAATGGCTGAGTAAGTTATAATAGATGATTGTAATGGAATACTATTGTGCTGTAAAAAATGACAAGTAGAAGGAGCTCAGAAAAAAACTGGAAAGTCTTATACTGAGGCAGAGCAAAGTAAGCAGAACTAGGAAAACATTAAACACAGTGACAGGAATGCTGTACAATGAAGAACTACGAATAACAGCCATTCTCAAAAATACAATGATCAAAAACTATCCCAAAGGACCCGAGAAAAAAAAATGCCATCTGCTTCCAGAGAAAAGGAACTGATAGTCTTAATCCAGACGAAAACAAAAGTTTTCAATTTCTTCCTTTTTTAAAAAAATCTGAATTTCTATCCATAGAAGAATTTATATGGGAAAATGTTTCACCTGATTTCCATTTCAACATGGGCTGGAAGGGAGAAAATGCAGGACAATATTCTTTGAAAAACTTCATGTTACAAGTAATTGGGGAAAATTTTAAATAAAAAATTTAAATAAGTAAATAGAATAAAACTGTTTTATCTTGTCCCAAAGGAGAAAAATACTTTTCAATAATAGACCAATTCAATATTAATTTTCCATAGTTTAGTTATATTGTGGTATAGTTGCAGACTTTCTGAACATTGAGTCAGGAAACTTGTCTACAATTTCTGAATGTGGTACTTGTTTTAATCTCTCAACTTCACTTTTTCTAATCTAGAATAATAACAAAAGTTAAAGGGAGTAATAATATTTATACTCTCTCAAAGGATTGATTTGAGGAAAATACTTTTCTAAAAGAATCTAAAGTTTACAAAGTGAGTTATTAATAATAAGGGTTTAATTTCTGGAGAAGGATAAGACAAAGCTGTTTAGGGAGTGAAGGGATAATCAAGAAAACACCATCCACCTGGAAGCAACTTATCATAATTATAGATAAAGTGGACAAGAAAACATAGTCTCTGGAATTTCAGTCTTGTCAATCCAAACATATGAGTGATAACAAAGGTCATCCTGGAGGCAGAATAGAGGAAGTCATGAAGCTTTTAAGACTGGATCCATTGAAAAATAATAATGATCAATAAATGCTTATTAAATTGTACTGGATTTTATCTTCAACCGAATCAGAAAACACTACCTAACAATGTTTATATTCATCTTGATTTTACTTCTGATCACTCCCCACAATAGGTATACCAAATCCTCTGTTTTTCTTTAACCACCTATCCTACCGTCAACAAAGCAGTTGACTTTGTTCCTAATTTGCTGAATCTCAAGCAATTTATCATGAGCACCCTCATCTCCTCTAATTCATGCATCAAAATCTTTTCTATCTTGACCATTATTAAGATTCTCATGTTCTAATTTCCAAAGCAGAGATGCTCCTTCATTTCATCAAATCTAATCCATCTAGGGGGCACTGTGGAGGTCAGCTAGGTGGAGCAGTGATAGTGTTAGAACTGAAGTCTGGAAGACCTCAATTTAATCTTATCTCAGACACTCCCCTGATATGCGTCTTAATCTATTTCTCTTAGATTCAATTTCATTTTCTGTGAAATGGGGATGACAAAACCTCTTGGGGTTGTTGTATAAAGTGTTTTATGAACAGAAACAGCTATAAAAATGTTATTGTTAGCAGGAGGGAAAAGAATTCATCTAAAGAGATCGATGTGGCTACACAAGAAACTCAGAAACTAACCTAGAGGTTTTCAAAGACGTAAAAAAAAATTCAAACCATTACAAATAATAGAAAGTGAATACAAAAGTGTGATTCTACAAAAATAGTGTTCAGAATGCTAAAGATCAGAGATGATCTGAGATTGGTGATAAATGTTAACAACAATAATAACAAAGATTTTTCTGTTTTTCTATATTAGAGAAAAGAAAAAATTTTAGGGTGATAGAGCAGATGGAATAATGGTAATAAATGAGGGAGAAAAGTGCAGAACATCTCAAACATTATTCTCTTCTCTTTTCTCTGCCAAAGAAAGTGATCTTTGGACTGGAAAGAACAGAATGAAGATGGCTACCATGGAGTTAAAATCCAAAAATAAAAAAGGAAATATTAAGAGGGCACCTTTCTGACATTAAGGAATTCAAGTCACCAGGTACATATGAATGAGCTACTGGGGCATTGAAGGAACTGGCAATGTCATACTTCTGAAAGACTATGGAAAACAAAAAGGTATCAGGAAGAAAAAACACTATTATCAAAAAAGGGAAGATATGAAAGGCTGATCAATAGACTTGTGAGCTTGATTTCAAGTCTTAGGAAAATTCTAGAACTTACCATTAGGATGTTTTATAAACATTTTGGAAAAGGAAGTGGTCATGTCTATGAGCCAGTATGGCTTCACTAAAGACAAATATCCTGAGGCAGCTAGGTGGTTCAGGGGATTAAGAACTAGGCCTAGAGATGAGAGTTTCTGGGTTCATATCTGGCCTCAGACACTTCCTAGTTGTGTGACCCTGGGCAAAACTCTAAACCCAAACTGTGTAGCTTGTACTTCTCGTTTGCCTTCAAACCTTAGTATTGATTATAAAATGGAAGGCAATGTGTTTTGGTTTTTTTTTAATATGCTAGAATAGCCCAATTTCCTTTTTTTAAAATGTGTTATTAAACAGGCAGATCAAGGTAGTTCTCAATAAATACTTATTAAGTTGCTACTAGGAGTAAGACATTAGGCTAAACACCAGAGACACAATGACAAAAATGGAATATACCTTGCCTTCAAAGCACTCACATTCTAGGTACAGAGGGAAAAAATTCCTATAAGTAATTAGGCAACAATCTGATCAAGAATAGAGAGTACAAAAACTGGAGGAGTAAGGAAAGTTCCCCAAGAGGAGGTAGCTAAAGGAAAATAAAGGCTCCTGGGAGACAGAGATGAAGAAGGAGTGCATTCCAGGGATTGGGAATAGAATCTGTAAAGAGGCACAAAGATGAAAGATGAAATGTTCAGCACTGGAGAACTGTTACTAAGTCAATATGGGGGTAATGTGCAATGTAAAAAGGAAGCCATTTTGAGTCATTTTTAAAATCACCCTTATTAAATAAAATCCATAATTTTCTTATTTAATGTTTTATTTCAAATTCATTTGTTTCTTGGCTACATTATAATTTCTAAGTAACATCATCCCTCCTTTCCTCTCCTACCCACACCAGAGAAAGCATCATTTGACAAACAGATATGTCTGTCCCAATGTTATAGGTACACTGTGCTAAATGCTGGGTTAATAAGAGTTAAAAGAAAGTCTCTTCCCCTATGTTCCAGGTGTTGAATACCAGGGTTTGGACCCTCAGAGAAAAAGTAGAGACAGAGAGACAGAGAGAGAGAGACATACAAAGTAGGGTCAGATGGAATGATGCATAATCTCCATTTATTATGACAAAAAGAAAGATTTTTTATAGAAAATAGAGTGCTAAGCATTACATCACATTTAGGAGGCATTTCTTTCCCACAGAATATTGTTTATGAAAAGACTTTACTCAAAACATTTCTAGGGTTCCTTTATAAACCCAAAGAAATTGAGAAGGAGTGACAGTTGATCTATTCTGAGTAACTTGGGGAAAGGAAAGTCTGGGTCATTTGGTCAGGACCCTACGAAGGCTTCTTTTCTCTTCAAAATAAGGAATAGCTTAAAGTTTTATTATGACCATTTGAGGAGGAATCTTTTAACGGTTCTCCTTATCTGAGTTTCATCCTAGACAACACTTTGTAGCTGTGAAATTTTGGCCTTGCCAGAAAATCTGAGGCAAATTTCCAAGCATGTTTTTATGGCTACTTTTTCTTCAGTGGGTCTAAATTTCCTAGATTCCTTTATATCCAGGTTTTAACTGATATCCAACATCCTCTCACCCTTTGCTCCTTTTTATCACAAAAGCAGTTAAATAAAACCAAATGACACCAAAATAATTTCTGACAATATATTTTATGTACTATATTCTTAGTCCCTCAACTTTCTACTGAGAGGAAGGAAGTATATTTCATCTCATCTACTCCCCTAAGACCAAGAATGACCATCATAATTATTCAGTGTTTAGATGCCTTTCAGTATTTTCATTCATTTCCCCATAATTGTTGTGTATATTGTTCTCTAGTTTCTGTTTCTTTCACACTGTATCACCTTATAGGAGTCCTCCAATGTCTGTTATATAAACACAAGGTGAACTACACATACAACTTGGTGCCAAATTTGGTCTTTATAATATATGTACATATACATAAATGCTTATAAATCATCAGTAAATTATAATGCAATGACACAAATGGGAGTAGCTGAATCTATATGAAAGAGTTACTTGCAAATCAACTTATTATTCCACCACATGATCTCCTAGGAGAATTCTGAAAGAGAGTTTCTTTGAGGATGAGTGAAGAAAAACTCATCAGTAGAGGACAGAATTTGTAACAGTACTTGTTACTTTCTAACTTTGATTATTTTAAAGATACATTCCTTTTTCCCATTCTCCTGATCCTTTCTTTTCTCAGTAATTCTATACCTTTCCTAAGTGCCTTTAACTTGAAAGTAATTTTTTTAGTGGTCTAAATGCTTTTCTCTTTGTGATTTGGCCATCTCTGCCTCACACAATTCTTCACTCTATCTAGTTATCCTGTTCTAACTAACTAGAGTTTATATGATTAGTCTTGAGACCAAAGCCTTGGAGTAGCTGGAATATCAAGGAATATAAATGTATCTAGTTAACACTCTCTATAAGAGAACCTAGATGGTGGCAATACAAAGAAAACTTCAATCTAAGACCTTCTCTAATGCAATTTATCAATTCCAATGCAAGAAATACACCTGCTAGGAAGGAAATGGGAAATAGGCTCTACTCAAACTGAAATCCACCACATTTTTAATGTTTTTATTATGTAGTAAGCTTAACAAGGTTAGTTGAAAAGAGTTTGTGAAAGGTTTTTAATATGAGTATAAGGCAATTTCATTTTATTTTGGAAGCAATAAATAGGAAGCTGAGAATTCAGGGGTAGAATAATAACACAACTCGGAGAGTGTCTTATTTTGGAAGTTTATTTTGACAACTATGTAATATAAACTGGAAAGGGGAGAAACTGAAATCAGAGAGGCATTCCCAATAAATTCAGGAAAGAAATGTTGGGAGCTTAAACTAGTATCGTGGCTAGGTAGATACTAGGAAACAGATGTGAAAGACATTGAGGAAGTAGAAAAAATAAGCTTTGGCAACCAACTAAATATTAAAGATGATACAAGGATAAGAGTTAAGACGACTGAGTGTAGAAGTAACTCCTCAGATATCCACTCACCTGAATGACTAGAAGGATGATGGGTATCTTTATGAAAAATGTATATGTTTCAAAGTTCATGAAAAGCTTTGGAAGAGTGGATTTATAGAAGTTGATGTTTTGTTTTAGACACAGTGAATTCAAGAAACTAATAAAACATTAAGACATGCATGTCTAATAGAAAGTTGGTAATGTGGGACTGGAATTACAGAAAGATATTAGGGCTGGAGTTATAGATTTTAAGTCATCTTAATAGACAAGATAATTTAACATAGGGGAACAGATACAGTCATGACGGGAGAGAGCAGAGAGAAAGAGCAGAAGGCCCAGGATAGAACCTTTGTGGATATTTACAATTATGGTTTTGAAATGATAAACAGAGGATACTTCCTTACCTTTTTGAGCCTGTAAACAAAATTAGAAAGAATCCAAATACATAAAACGAGAACTAGGAGAAAACAGTGTGGTTCAATGGGAAGAGTACTGATTCAGAACTTGAATTCAGACTATATGAGTTCAAATCTTAACTCAACTACATTTTAATCTTGGGCAAAATACTTTTAGGATAATAATTTTGAAGGGCTTTAGAATTCTGATCAATACACCTATCAACCATGATTCCAGAGGCATGATGAGAAAGCATGCCATTTTTATTTTAATAGAATAAGATGGAATTAAACATCTGTTTTTTCAGGTATAGGAATTTGGTTTTATGACTATGCATATTTATTACAAGGGTTTTGTTTTTATTTTTTGTTTCCAATGGGGAGGATGGAAAGAGAGGGAAAAATAGATGTTTTCATTAAAAATTAAATTACAATTTTAAAAATCATCTTTAAGTTCTAGGTTCATATAGGACCATCTGTAAAATGAAATTTGGATTAAATCACCTCCATGACTCATTATAGTTCTGAATATGTAGTTGTGTGAACAGTATCACAAAAATTCAGAGAACAGAGTTTATCTAGAAAGAAAGAGTAATTAAGAAGCCAAAAGCATCAGAGAGATAAAGGAGGTAAAGGATGATAATGACAAAGAAAAAGCCATGGAGTTTAGCAATTAAGTTATCATTGCTAATTTTTGAAAGAGCAGTTTTAATAGAGTGGTAGGGTCTAAAGCACAATTACAAGGGGCCAAGGGAAAAGAATATGATGAGGTAATGAAGGTAGAGATTGTAGATGATTCTAGAAACTCAACAATAAAAAGGAAAAAAGATACAGCTTGAGGAGAAGACTAGGTCAAATGAAGGGTTTGTGTTAAGGATGAAGGAGACCTTGGTTTATTTAAAAGTGAGAAAGAAGGAATTTTGGGGAAGAGAAGGGAATAAGCATTTTAGAGGGCCTACTAACAACTTTTCTACATTTTGCCTCATTTGATAGGAGAAAAAGATGGAGAGGGAGAGACAGACAGATAGACAGACAGAACTCGAAGAAAGGAGGAGATTGAGGCCAGAAGAAGAGGTATTAGCCTTGGCAAAGAGAAGGGCAACTTCTTTCATTATTGGAGTAAAGGAGGACAAGTAAAGCTATAGGACATTTTTAGGTATGAAGATAAGTATATGAGTGGACTTATGGTAGACGACCTCATTTTTCTCAGGGAGATAGGAGGCAAGATCATCTTCTGATATTGCAAAAGTTGGGATGGAATAGAGATCTACAAAAGAGTAGAACATTTGGGAAAATGTCTACAAGGAAGAAGGTTAGAAAGTCAATTGGAAAAGGAGAAAAGATTGCCTCTGTAACTACTTCTAATTTTAGCTTCATTTACTTCAATATTTCCACACATCTCATTTCATCATTATGGTCTCTTCATTGATTCAGATTATAACGTCTCTGTAACTAAGTGGATGGTTATGACAAAAAAAAAAAAAAAAAAAAAAAAAAAGCTGGTAGCCTACTTTCTGATGATGGGTCTCTGAACTTAGTTCAGGTAGGTCTCAGATGATTGACTTACTTGCAGTTTATCATCAAGATCTATACTAGAAGCCTCCCTGTGTTGGTAGGATTCCCTAGAGATTTTGCTCCACCAATTTAGGCTTCAAGAACCCATTGTTGCATTTCAAGTGTATCTAATTTCATGACAGTCCTTCAGGATTTGATTGAAACACTCTAATGAAAGGTAGTTTCCTACCCTCTATTTTTTTTCAATATGAATTTATACTAAATGGCATCATCATCTTTCATTTTGCTAAATTAAGTAAGATACTGCTGCTATTTGCCTATTTCCGTATAAAACACTTTCCAGCGTCTATCCCTCACTATTTTTGCACTCCTTCCTAATTTTCTCTTTTGGGTAAATTTGATTAAAATTGTACTCTTCCAAATCATTTAGGAGGGGAAAGAAAAGTAAAGGCTTTAGGTTGCCTAAAAGATAACATGATTTGACTATTAAATCTCTGTGAACTTAGCTGAGTCTTTGAGATTTTCTCAGAAATATATCATCATTGACAGTGTGTTCCTTTTTACCTGGTATGACCAAGCTTGTACAAAACAAAAAAAAATTTTCCTTAATTTCCCCTTTAGCTCTTCCTTCATGTTCATAAAAATAAGCATAAGATGATTGATTGGTACTGTTTAGAGAACCTCATTCTTAATTAATGACTTATTTTTCTTCTCATACTCTTGACTCAGGAAAAGAATAAACAGACATGAACTATTAATAGTTATCAAGTTATCAAAGAAAGGAAACCAGGGAACTTGGCGGTTACATCTGACATACACTTTGATTTTGAGGGGTCCATGCTCAAGGTGTCCTCTTATCTGTAGTCTGATGAAATACTCTCAACACTATTATAAAAAGAGACTGAAACCAGATAAAGGCAAAAAAAAAAAAGTATGCTTTTATGAAGTAATGAAATAGTCTGCTGCAAGGTAGAAATTCAGTCTGAGGGTGGAGACCGAATTGGAGCTAAGGGTCAAAGCCAGAGTCAGCAAACCTAGAAATAAGACTGGTCAAAGAGAGGGTCTGAGCAATGAAAAAAGCTTACTGCATTTAGTTCTGCTCATTTGAGCTGGGAGCCTCTGTAGATTTTAAGTCAGTGCAGAGAAATTTAGTACCTCCAGGCTGATCTCCTAGATGGGCTAACTACTGAATGAGAAGCATCAGTGTTAAGATTAGCAGCAAAATATCATGATATTCAATACGCTGACTAGCAAACTGGCATATGCTAAAACATAGAACAATCAATTAAAAACAAAAAGTCAGCCATCTCTACAACTATTAGTTGAACTCTAGTTTCTACTCTATGAAACTTAGTTTAACTTAGTTGCATTATGGGGTTTCAGATGCATTTTTAGAAACAAAACAGAGAAATATAATAATCCCAAATATTTTCTGCATCATTCCCCAAAGGGATTTATTAGATGCCTAACTACTCATTGTTTTGTGTATACAGCAGTAATTAAACAAAAACAGCCTTTGCACTCTCAAAATTTCATAGTCTTGAATTATATATCAACCTTTAGACTTTAAATAAGTCCCTAAAGTTTTCTGAGTATATGTTCAATCAATATGATATTTTAAAGACAGGCTTTAATAAGACCAAGGTTTTGCATACATTCAAGAATAAAATAATGTCTAAAAATGTATTGGATCATTTGTGAGCATTAGGTCAATTTTTTAGTCAAGAGAAACCAAACTTCAATTAATGATGGCATTTTGTTTTCACTCTTTACCCCCTCCCCCCAAAAATGTCAAAGATATAATTATGTTTGGGCCCATCCTATATACCTGGGAAGCTAAGAACTCAATATGCATTTCAGCTCTTTCTCAAAACCAGAAGTGTAAGAAACAGGAAACTCCTTAATCTACTCCCTCCTGAATATCGAGGTCATATCTAAGTCCGAATTTATAATCTACTTTTTTCTACATCTTCACCATGGGGCAAAAAAAAGAATAAGTCCAATCCACCTTCTATATGTCAGTTTGGGATTGTTATGGAGAAGGGTTGTTTATTAGAGTTTTATGAAAACAATCTAAGGTTCTATAACAACACCTTTTCAAGTTATCAGGGATTTAAAACTTATTTGGGTTCCTATCTTTACAAATTCTTATTTCATTCTCTCATATACAGCCTTTTGATCCCCTTCTCTAGATAAGCCAAAAATTAATCATATCATCATCAATCTAAGCCTGGAAAAGACCTTCATTTAATCCAAGCTGCTCCTTTTAAAATTCAGGAAGTTGAGACCAGAAAGATTAAATGACTTATCTAAAGTCACTGTTATGTTGATCTTAACAGAGATATTTGGGAAGCTGAAATGTTGTCCAGAAACCAGAAACCTGCAGGACTCACTCCTCCCACACACACAGGATTGCTTGAGTAGGGAGCTTTAAGTACTCCTTTACTCTCACCCCTCCCACCAAACAGTTAGAATCCCTTGAAAATAGAGGATGATGAGATACACTGGCAAGGGTGAGCAAGGCTAATCCCCTCAAGATGTTCACTTTCTCAACTTATTTCCCACAGGTTTGACTAGGCAAGATAGGAGAAGCTTGATGTCTAGTAGCTATCAGGGACAGAACGAGGATCTGACTTGTTGGGCTGGCAACTGAAAGGAACCAAGCTTTATGGAGGCCAAAATAATAGCCAGGCACAGCTACCTCAAAAATGAAGTTTTACTGATAAGAGAGGAAGAGGAAAGAAAGAAAGGGGTATCAAGGATTTGGATAAGATCTGGGAAGCCCTGTTAGATAAAAACAGCCCCTCCCCCCTCAGGAGGGAATGGCAGACTTTATAAGTACCTTGCCCTCAGAGCCTATAATTATCACTTCTAATATCTAAAATAACTAAATGGTAACAAAATGCTATTGCAAGAAAGGTCTAATTCAGCTACACAGACAAACTACTGAGCAGAACCAAAATGGCTTTTGCCACAAATGGCCTCTAAAGCAATAAAAAAACCGGGAACAGCAAGCAGAGTGATCTGCTCACCTCAAATCCCAGGAACCAACTCCCCTAACTGCTTTCAAACTGTTCCTCACCCAGAGTTCTCCAGGGGGGTCCCCTGGAATTCTGGGTGAGGCTTGACCCTGTATCTTGCAGGAATTCCACCCTGCCATTTTCCATGTTACAGTCACACAGATAGAACTCAGGTGTTCTGACTCTTCACTTTTTCATCACTCTTTTCATTGCACCATGTTGTATGATGGCATACACTCTAAAAGGTGCTTTCCTCAGCCCCACAGGGGGAAAAAAGAGACAAAAAAGAAATATAGTGCAAATATCTGCAAAATATTCTCAATGCCTATTACTCAAACGAAGCCATCTCATTCTGAAGGTTCAAGCTCTGCCTGGACGCTGAGCCATGTTTAGCAGTTTGACATGCACACTTGGCAATCAGAAAACTGAGTTAACCCTTTGTACGTTAGATAACATAGAATGATTATGAATTTTGTAGTCGAGTTCCCATCATCTTTTGCAACTGAACTGGTAAATCTTCAGAATCCTAAAGCCAAAGCATGGAAAGGAAAGGAGTCAAAAGGCAAGTTGGGCACAACTAACTGCCTCAAAGCCAAGCTTGGAATCTGAAGGTATGAGGAATAGCCTCAATCTCTGAACATCCCCAATGGATGAGAAAAGAAGAGAGTCCACTATCTGCAGCTTTTATATATCCTCCTCTCCCTCCTTCCTTTCTTATTCAATTTTCCAGGTCTTACCTTTACATTTTCTTTTCAAAGTGTAAACTGGAAGTGTATCTGCATGATCAGAATCTGTCTGGGAATCACAAACATGTTGTGGAGTCCAGAACATGTTTGCTAATGTTACTGTTTGTGTGGGGGAGGCAGTCCAGAAAAATCTTCCCAGTTAAGGAAATTCTCTGTCCCAATGCCATGTGGAGAATAGAGTTCAGGGGAAATATGGAGTCTTTGCTTACCCGAAGAAGGTTTTTTTTCTTATAAGCCTTTAGAAGAGTTTAAAGTACCTCCTAATGAGTCGTATGCCCAAATTATGTGAATTGTAGAAGACTGCAGAGTATTGCAATTTGTAATATCTTCTCAGGATTCTGGGCAGATGAGAGGTCCAAACAGGGGCTGGCTTTTATTGGTTCCCTGGCCCAATTTCCATTTTACAATCTAGAGAGAAAGCTACTAGTTTCCCATCACTTTTTGATGCTAGCACAAGTATTCTTGGTATGTTTGCTTTTTTCCTAGAATACATCCAGTTTGATGTGAGAAAACAAGCTCCTGAAGAGATAAGTACATGAAAGTGTTATTTCAATGACTTTCTAGCTGGTAAATCAGGCTGTGCTGGTCAAACTATTAGCAACTTTCAGTTACTAAATTACTTTCCTTAAATGTGAGTGAAGGTGGGCTTGAAAACATTTGAACTGACCACTTGAGTCATAGAAGTAATTCAATATGAGTGAGTTAGGAAGGTGTCTTATCCTTATTTTGGGTGTTCAGGTTTGCAGTTGGGCCATAAGATATGATGCCTACCAATTTGTGTTCTTTATGAGTAATACCAATATTGGTTAGTTGTTACTCAGCATTCCCTTTTTCCAAGATGATCTTTTCTTATGTGCTCTACAAGTCCTTAAAGTATTTGAGAATCTCTCTTGCATTTGAGGAAGAATGTATATATCGATTGAGGGGACAGAATAAGATTTTGATGGAAGACAGATAGGGATTGTTATGTTTCTTGGGCTATTTCCAAATTGTTTACTGTTTAAGATGGTTTAGTATTGTTTGAGAAATCGAGAGGCAAAGAAGATCAGGGCTAGAAAAAAAAAAAAGACTATGGCATGTTCAAAATGTGTCTTATTCTGGTCCTCCTGAATATCCCTCTCTTTTAGTCAGCACAGTAAATTTATAAGTAGCTGGTGTAAAAGGGTCAATAGCAGGAAGCCATATCACTAAGGGGAACAGGGAAGTCATATCACAAGAGGAACATAAACCATCCTAAAAAGGAGCATAATTTATAGGCTGTATCTTATATTAGTAAGTAGTATGTGCTAAATCAACAGCAGCCAACCAGTTGCATTTTGGTCCTATGACATATAAAACTCACACAAGTTCTAGGCATCAGTAATATGCCAGCAGGTTATCAAATGGTGCTCATAATATGAGCATCCATTTTACATCCAGAGAGAAAACTCTGCTAGTTTCCCATCACCTTTTGATGCTAGCACAAGTATTCTTGGTATGTTTTCTTTTTTTCCTAGAACACATCCAGTTTGATGTGAGAAAATAGCATCATACATCAGATGAAATGATGTAAGTATGTTAACTTTAAAGTTTTACTAACAACTTTGAGGAAATTTGCATATGTTAATGAACTTCCCCAAGGTGGAATAGTGAAAAGTTTCTTTGCTCTTATTAACAAACTATGAAAATGAAACCTGAAACTTCTCCTTCCCCAGCCACCCCTTCCCCATGCTGTCTACTTCTCAATTCTTTCACCACTTCTTTCTCCCTGACCAGGAATTCATTAGAGACATAATGATCATACAAAAATACCAAAGTCACATGTTTCACATTCAACCACACCTACACACACACACACACACACACACATACACACACACAGGCACACCACAGACTAAGTTTTTCTCTAGCAAGTGTGAAAATACTTAAATTTAATTATGCATTCATTGATGAGATAACTGATTAATAAAATATTTGGGATAATGTACACACATCCACACACACTTTTTTTAAATAACTTTTTTCCTTTTTTATTTAGAATATTTTTCCATGGTTACATGATTCATGATTCCGACTAACCCCCATGCTCTTGCTTCTCCCCTCCCCCCAGAGCTGATGAGCAATTCCACTGGGTTATACATGTATCATTGTTCAAAACCTATTTCCATGTTATTCATATTTGCAGTACAGTGATCTTTTAACATCAAAACCTTCATCATATTCCTATTGAACTATGTGATCAATCATATGGTTTTCTTTTGTGTTTCTGTTTCCACAGTTCTTTCTTTGGATGTGGATAGCATTCTTTCTAATAAGTTCCTCTGGATTGTCCTGGGTCATTGCATTGCTGCTAGTAGAAAAGTCCATTATATTTAATAGTGCCTTAATGTATCAGTCTCTGTGCACAATATTCTCTTGGTTTTACTCCTTTCACTCTGCATCAATTCCTGGAGGTCGCTCCAGTTAACATGGAATTCCTCCAGGTCATTATTCCTTTTAACACAGTAGTATTCCATCATCAACAGATACCACAACTTGTTCAGCCATTCCCTAATCGATGGACATCCCTTCATTTTCCATTTTTTTGCCACCACAAAGAGCATAGCCATGAATATTTTTGTGTCTTTTTCCTTATTATTTCTTTGGGGTACAAACACAGCAGAGGTATGACGGGATCAAAGGGCAGGCATTCTTTTAAAGCCCTATGCACATAGTTAAAAATTGCCCTCCAGAATGGTTGGATCAATTCACAACTCCACCAGCAATGCATCAATGTCCCAATTTTGCCACATCCCCTCCAACATTTATCACTTTCCTTTGCTGCCGTATTGGCCAGTCTGCTAGGTGTGAGGTAGTACCTCAGAGTTGCTTTAATTTGCATTTCTCTAATCAGGAGGGAGTTAGAACACCTTTTGATGTGCTTAATTGATCGTTTTTATTTCATCACACTCACACACATTTTATCCCAATTTTCATTTATCCAAGTTTCCTGCCAAGATAGTTTAAATATGAAACGAGAGATGTAACAGAAGGGAGTAACATTTTTAGTTCATTCTAATATATGGATGGCAGGGTAGGGGAGAGAATTATAGCAATAATCTACAATATATGGCTTGAGACTCACCTCTGGATCATTTGGATAAAGGCCAGTCTCCTCTGCTACTGAAGGTCCTGAATGAGGAATAATAAATCTTTATGGATACTATTGTGATTTCCATGTTCCTAAACAGAACATTTTGTAGCTAAATTTTATTGTTTCATATGACAGTCTGTTATGCTTTACATTAAGTCTGTGTATATTTAATAGGCTAATATGATATTTGAAAATATCATTGTTCCACTATTAGGCAAATAGATGGATTAATCTTTGAACCTATCATAAATTGTTCTATTCTGTGATAAGCAATTTTTACATTTCATTCAAAATCATACTTTGCAATTACACCTAATTGTACACCAAGTCCCTCATAGTGAAAAAGTATCATCTTTTTTTAAAAAGTTATAGTTTCTCTACACAAATTCCTGTTTACATTCCTAGGCAGTGCCGCCTTTGGCCAGTAGATAGCACTCAAGATATTTCAATAAACAGAGAAGAGAAATCTTGGTGAGTTTTACTCTACCGAATGGACAACAGATAAGTCCTTCTGTACCTTCGCAGAGGCAGAGAAAATAGGCAATTCTGTGTAATTATAAATGGTGGCTTTCCTACTCATCATCAAGTGGTATCTTAATGCATGCCTGTATGTTATGATCAGTGTAGGAAAATTAGCCCACTTATTTCCTAAAGCAATTACTGTCTAAAGACAAGATAGGGTAACTCATTGATGAGAATGGAAATTAAAAAAAAAAATCACCCGATTACCAACACAAAAACCCAATTGCATAATAATTGTATACCTAGTCACATCCCTCTATTTTGGCAAATAGAATAAAGAAAGCTTAAAATGCAACACCCATGTAAGACTTGCTGATCCTATTGTAGAGAAGGGTATTATGCCAAAGGCTTATCTTTTGACAAATACTATACTTAGAAGGCAGAGAACCTAAAGAGTTAGTTATCTGTGAGGAATGAATTTTAACTTTGCCATGCAAGTGGAATATGCATTTAGTTTATTGAAACCTGTTGATGAATGTAAAAGTGTTTTGCCCTGTCTAGACATGGTTTCTTGTGTGTATAAAGGGCACTTCAACAATCACTAGTGACAAAAAGAGCTGACATCATTATTTCAAATAATTTACAATGTGTGAAAGCCAAAGAGGAAGAGAAACTGATGCAGTTCAACAGTCACAGTATTATCTGTAAAAGTTAATTCATGTGTGTGGTGCCCAGGTAGTAGATTGTAGCATATATGCGTTGACCATCTTGTCACAGTTCACTGGAACTAGGGAAGCCAGAAGCAGAGAGCCATTCGAAGGGCAAGACCAAATGATATTAGAGGCAACAGAGTGAAGAAAGACCATATCAAGGAAAAAGTCATTGGCAAATTCAATTTGCTGAAGGAACCAAAGAAACATTTACATTTTCAAAATGTGGAAAGTAAAAGAGGCAAACACTTATTAAAAAAATCAGGAAAAACAATCTCTCTCTCTCTCTCTCTCTCTCTCTCTCTCTCTCTCTCTCTCTCTCTCTCTCTCTCTCTCTCTGTCTCTTATACAC
>NC_058132.1:293316526-293475558 GCF_016433145.1 Gracilinanus agilis
TCTCTCTCTCTCTCTCTCTCTCTCTCTCTCTCTCTCTCTCTCTCTCTCATTCTCTCTCTCTCCCCCCAACCAATCTCAAACTTCTGAACGTTATTACATGGCATCTCTTCTTAGTGATGCCATATGCACTCAGAAGTTTCATCTCCATAAATAGCCCTAAGAATATGTTATTGGGACATATTTGGAGAACAATGATGGGTTCAAGTCCTGCTTCTGACGCTTACTCATAGAGAGACCCCCAGGGAAGTTATTTAACTTCTGCACAACTCGCCAAAACTACAAGAGACAGAGAAGACATTGGCCACATTAGTAGAGAAAGTTCCCTCACCTGCCAGTCCCCTTTTTCAATGATCATAGGTTCCTATCCTTATTCCTTCTGACCAAATTACATTCTCTATGTAATGTATAGCATTGTATCTCTCTCACTTTATTAAAGAAAATTCAAAAAGCAAATGTTTTCTTTATTTTCTATTACCAAAAACTTAAGGGGTCTACTGAATTAGGAGTCATTGCATTTTGAAAAAATGTCATATCTTTATATTAGACTTAAAAAAGGATATAATCCTGATTCATATTCTTCGGTAAGAGATATGGTATTCTGACTTCTTCCTTCATATTATCTTTTTGGCATTTTTCTGATATTAAATGCAGAAATGAAAAACTGTAGACAACCTGCATAGGTACCAATACATTATTCTTAGGAGACCTAAAAGAATATTTATAGTTTACTGGTCTGATTCTCTTGTAGGTTTTATAGGATTAGCTAGGCAAGAGTCACACAGGTCAGGATAGGTTGAGATCTATGCCATAGGCAAGGGGCTACCCACATTTATAAGAGCACAGATCTGTTAAAGAAATTTAAGAAAGAACAGATTTTATTTAGGGATTCTGAGAGGAAAAGCTTCTTAAAATTAAGGTATTCTTATTTGATAGGGTAAGAGTGGTATTCCAATACTGTTTATATACTCCTTTCTCTTATTTTCTTCTTCTTTGGGACATATAAAATTTCTATTTGTGCATCTCCTGCTTTTTATGTTGGGGACAGTAAGTGAAATAGCCAAAGGGATTATGCTTGGTACCGTAAGAGAAAAAGGTGATGATAGTCATATATGCACATGTGCTGGTGAATGAGGACACATATAGAAATAAAGATAATAAAAATCTGCTATTCTGATTAATCCAGGTTGGCATAGATGTGATTTGAATACTCTAAGAAATAATATTATGTTAATTCCATAGTCTTAAATAACTGGCTATCAATCTATTTGTTACTTTCATGCCAAGGCTATCTAGGAAGTCCATGCTACCTCTTTTTCTCTTCTAATATTTTATCCTAGGAAAATGGTATCAACCACAGGAAACTGAACCTTTTTCTTCCAAAGGGATGAGGTAAGTACAGCAGCTATCAAAAGAGGGAATCCAATTCTACTCTAGTAAAATATTATTATTAGACTTTGATCTGAATTAATTAGTGCAAATATATTATACTTATAAAATGTTACTCCCCAAGTAATGAAGACATTTCCTACTTCATAGAAATTATTGTCTCTACCAGTGATTTGCCAAGAGGTCATAGGCCCATTCTGACATCTCTTCTACTTAATTGGTTCATCTTTAGTGCTAATTTATTAACTATGTGTCTATGAGCCAGCCATTTTAACTTCGCAGTCTTCAGTTGCTTCATTTTTTGGAAGGAAAAGATGGAATTGAATGATTGCTAAGGTGTTTTTACAACTATAACATTTTGATAAAGTATGTATAATTTTGCAAATCATCCATTTAAACAATTAAGTCTTTAATCTATTTGTACTCTCTCTCCCTCTTTTCAGTATTTACTCTCCCTAAATATGCTTTTTAAAACTAATGCCAATGCCCTTCATTAACATTTGGGAAAGACTTTAGAACATATGTTCTTAAATTGGAATCTGTACACTTAAAAAATAAAATTTTTATAGCTACATTTCAATATAATCCATATAATTCATAATACCGTATATTTTATTTTACATATTAAAAAAATATTACTCTAAGAAGAGTTCCAAATGCTTTACTAAACTGACAAAGGGGTCTATGACATGCAAAGAAAGGTTAAGAATCCCTGAACCTAAGAAGTGACACCAAAACTTTTTAATGGGTAGCTGTAGAATTGGACATACTCAGGAAAGAACTCTATGAAGCCGTGAGATGCACCTGAAATATTCTTTGCCTACTCAAATGGCTAGCCTGGTAAGAAGCAGAAATAGTATGACAGACCTATCTGCCAAGAAGTATGTTTTTACTTGTTCATTCACTTATTCATCCAGACTTGTCTTTATTTAGTCCTCACTGTATAGCCAGGGCTTTCCTCCATGCTGTGTGAAATGCAAGTTAAGTTTTTCTAAAGTATCTCTCCTAAAAGAGTTATTGGAAGGAAAGAAGGAAGAGAGATAGAGAAAGAAAAGAAGAGGTAAAAGAGGAAAGGGGAAGAAGGGATAAAAGAGGGGGTAAGAAGAAAGAAAAGAGAAAAGGAGGAAGACCATAGCTTCTGATTCAAAATACAATTTTATATGCAATTCCATTTATATTTTCACATAATCAATCAACAAAAAGTATTGAGCATCCACTATAACCACATCATCATGCTAGACAATGTGGGGAGATAAAAGGATTAGAAAAGATAAAACCTTAATCCCCAAGGAGCTTATAATGAGTTTTAAATTCAAAGGGCTATAATTGGTCTTATGTAAAGAATAACATACTGTGATAAATACAATGACTATACTTATATTTAACCTTCCTCCTTTACTTATGTAACACTTGTTTTCTAGGCTTCAGTGTCATATAAACAAAGCCAAAAGTTCATACCATATTAATTATATTTTTAGATCATATGCAATATTATTTATAAAACATATTAATTAAGTCTTATATTAAATTGTACAAAAAAGTTATTATGACAGTTCTGAACATAATACTTCAAGGACCCATGATTCTATCAATATGGATATTCTCTGCATTAATGGTCGTGACAAGCCATCTAAGCCTTAGTAGACTGTCTTCATAAGTTGCTGTAGTGGGGGAAAAAAATCATTCCCTGGTTTTAAAACTACTGATAATGAGCCATTTGATCTTAACTGTGCAGAACTAGAGTAACAGACACAAAGTCTGTTACCCAGCTCATATTTATAGGGTTTTTTTTTTCCTTCCTGGGAGGGTTTGCCAGAGCTTGTGTTCCATTGGCACAGCCTTTAAAAACTCAAGGTCACCTCTGTGCCATGATGAATCATCCAAGTAATACCTGAGTGGATAGAATAATGTCCTACAAGTTAAATGCATTTTTAAAAAATACTCCATAAATAATTGTTTTCAGTAGTCCTTAATCTCCCTGCGGCTATATATGTCCTGCAGGTTAATAAGTCTCTCAAATATCCTGGCAATTTTCAAGTAAATTTTGCCATTGACATCAAAGTCAACTAAGCTTAGATCTATTCTTCTCTTTCCAATGAAATAAGGAAAGAGTTTCTCACTCGGTTACATATGGAAGGAAAGGGTAAGCAAAGAGCTTGGAATTGTATCTGCAGACTATTGTGACAATTTTCATTCAGGAAGTCAAATGGGGAATGGGGAGAAGCAGGGTAATAAGTATTCATTAAGGACATACTATATGCCAGGTACTGTGCTGAGCACTTTACAGCTATTGTCTCATTTGATTTTTTTTTTTATCTAAAGGATAATAGAGTGATATTACTTTTGAGCCCTTAGGAAAGTATTTTATTTGAAGTGCCATTGGTGAAATGGCTAAGCAATACTTGTGGATACCACTGTCAAAATAAGGCATGAGAAGGGGAGAAGATAGGAAAGATAGTGTGAGAGTGAGAGAAATAGATGAGAAAGAGAAAAGCAGAGGAAGAAAAAGAAAGGTACACATGGAGGCCCACCAACAGGAGGCAGTACTTCAATTTTTCTCTTCCTCTTTCAGACACTAATAAGCTTAGCTTCCAAAACCTAGCCCTGTCATGTCTTTCATCTACTAAGAAGCACGGCATTCTTTTCTTTCTCCTCCAGGCAGATACCTAGAGTTTTGGCATCTATAGATTAGATTCTAGCTTCTGAGAAATTTGGGAATATAATAGGAGTAAAAGAATTTTTAAGCTAACATTGAATCAGAGTGCCAAAAATACGAGGCAGAGAATAAATTAACCTTTGACAGAAACCTGTATTCTTGAAACTTAAGTAAAAGTTAATGATAGTTTCCCTAATTTCCTCCTTTTTTCTTCCCAACACAATTAGAATACTCTGAGTTTATTTTCAGTTAATTTCTCTATTGCAATCTCCTTCACTTCTCTACTATTCACATAGAGAGAATGAGAGACTATTCCTTTTGCCCAGTTTCCTTGTATACAGATACGTACATGCACACACATATAGTGCATTTATTAGATACCAAATACCAACTACACAATGTATTTAATACAAGGTGATAAGTACCTTAGACAGAAATAGTAAGATACAGATCTTGCTCTTAATAAGATTGTGATCTAATAGTGAGATTTTTGTAAGTGCCCAAATAACTATTGTCCAATGAAGATTAAGGCAAATATGAAGGAAAAGTTCAGGCCACATTCTAGGAGAATGCTGAAGTAAAACAATTTTTAAAAGTTTAATTGATATACTTTTTTTGCAAGACAAATTTCCTAATATTACTCCCACCTCGTCAATATTCACTGCAGAGATCACTCTTGTAAAAAAGAAAAAGTTAATAAAAATCACCACAGATACCAGTCCTATGGGTATATGTTATTCCAAGCTCTCTTCTAGACCATCTTCTAATAAGAGGATAGAGACGTGTTTAATCATTTGTCATCTGGAGCTAACATTGTTCCTTTTATTTAATTATTAAATTAATTAAATTTTACCTGTCTTTTAGTATTGTTTTCATTTATATTATAGTAGCTATTCTATATATTGTTGTGATAACTCACTTTCAGTAGGTGTTCTACAAATTGAAGTAAACAAAAAATTGAGAAAGAAAATACTGACAAAATAGGAGATACAAGATATCTTAACATGTACAGCAGTAATACCAATAACAATGAAAAGATCTATTAGAAGAATATCCAAGCAAGCAAAGGAGGTAGTAATTGGAATATATGGAGTGTTTAGAAAGGAGTAGACTTTCTGGCAGAAGGACAGCCAAGACCTGTTCAAGGCCACTCTTCCACCTTTGATATTCACTTCCTACTAAATATTACTTATAGCATGCACATCAGTCACAATCCAATAAAACCATCTCAGAGGACAGGTTAAACCAGACTGAGGGCAACTGACAGGCCTTAAAACCATCAGTAAGTTAGAGGGGTACCTATCTAGAGAATGTGAAGACTTCCACAGGCAGAATGAGCAGATGAGAACAATTGCTCCAATGGCTATGAAGGCAGCTAAAGTAGAAGCTGTGGAGCAATTAGAGCTTGAGCAGACATCTAAGATCCCAAGGTTATCCACTGCATCCCAGGCCATTGTCAGTTGTCTTGACTTTTGTATTGCCACTGGACTTTGATCACTCTGGAAAAGAATAAGGCTGATGACTTTGTGCAACTGTCTCACTCCAGCTTACAAAGGAGTCAAAAGACACTCATAACATCATACTATTTTTTCATGAGAAAAGTAATGGCACAAATAAAGAAAAATTATAGGAATTGCATGTTAAGGTAGAATAGGATTGGGGAAATGTGCTGTTTCAGTAATCTAAAAGGAAGGTTTTTTTTTAAACTATGTGAAACCCTTTTTTAATTTTCTCATATTGTCTGAAAGGGGATCCAGAGGTTGTCCAGAAGGTACACTTCTCTTGCCATGCTTTTATTGAAATCTTTCTTCAATATTCAATATGATCCTAGAGATTTAGATTTTTCTGATTACTTATTGTATTGTTCTAGTGAAATGAAAGTTCCTTGAGGGCAGTAACTCTTTCATTTTAATCTTGTACCCCAATGCCTGGAGCAGTGTCATGCCCTTAGATGCTTAATAAATATTTATTAAATTAGATTGGATTGGATTGGAACTTGTCCAGAAGCAAAGGATTAATCAAACAGATATATCCAATTGGATCCCTTCTGGACTTAAGATGTTTCTATAAAGCCCCAATCCTAAGAGGAAACATCTTTCTAGTATTCAATCCTTCAAAGGTGGTAAATGAGTCAAGACAAAACTAGTAGGATATCACTCCCTGGAAAGTCTTTTGGAGAGGATAGTTTTTTGTTTTTTGTTTTTTGTTGTTTTTGTTTTTGTTGTGTGTGTGTGCGTGCGTGCGTGCGTGCCTGTGTGTGTGTGTGTGTGTGTGTGTGTGTGGTGTATTTGAAGAATTTAAAGCAACTTCTACCATTACAAAAGAGACTGCAGACCGTCGTAGAAAGGATGGATTCAATTTTTCCTTTGTACTCTGTTCTGTTCAGTCATTTTTAGTCTTGTCTAACTCTTTGTGACCTCAGAAAGCCCAAAGAGTTTTAACGTTTACCTTCTATCTTATAATTGATGCTAAGTATCAGTTCCAAGGCAAAAAAGTAGTCAGGGCTTGGGATTTGAAGTTAAGTGACTTGCCAGGGTCACACATTTAGGAAGCGTCAGAGGCCATATTTAAACCCAGGATCTCCCATCTCCAGGCCTGACTCTCTATCTATTAAGCTATCTAGATTCTTCCAGGGGGATTCCTTGGCAAATTTATTGGAGTAGTTTGCCATCTCCTTCATTAACTAATTTTTCAGATGAGAAAATGGAGGCAAACAGGGTTCAGTGACTTGCCCAGGATTTCACACCAGTAATGGTCAAAGACCAGATTTGGATTCAGGAAGATGTCTTCCTGACTTTAGACTGGGCATCCTATTCACTGCAGCACCAAGCTGTCCCTGTCTAAAAATCATCAGAAAACTGGACATACTTGGACAAAGATCTGAGGTAAATCTGGACATAATCCTTTCAAATATTATAATTCTCCTTACTGATTATATAGCATTGGATCATAGATTTAGAGATAGAAGAAACATAATGTTCATTGAGTCCAACCCTTTCATTTTACAGATGAGGAAACTGAGAGACAAAGGGGTTAAGTTACTTGCCCAGAGTTGCAAAGCTAGCAAGTATCTGAGATAGAATTTGAACTCAAGCCTTCTGGACTCTAAGTCCTTCTATCCCAGGTTACCTTTCAGATGTGATATGCAAGGAAGAGAGAAGATTCATAGATGACATCAAGGTTTCAATCACAGTGACCAGTACAATGATGGCCACCATCAATAGAAATAAAGAAAGATTCAGGTTTTCAAAAAGGACATATTGAGTTAAATTTGGGACATAGTTAGTTTGAGGTAAAAGAAGTAAAGTCTGAATAGGGTGAAGATATCCAGATAGCATTTGGAAATGAATAACCTTGAAATACAAGTTAAAAACAGATCTGGTATTAGAGACTTGGAAAACATGAGTCTTGAGGTTATTTGTTAAAACCATGGGAATGGATGTAATCACCAAAAGAGAAAATCTATGAGAACAGGAGAGGGCCAATGTCCAGACCTTAGTTCTTTACTCTGGATCTATATACAGAAAATACCTATTCAGTTATTCTTCTATGTAACTGTACTAGCCATAACAATCAAGTCCTTGAAAAGGTGTTGACTTGAATTCTAACAAAAGGATTCTATAATGATAATTAAATTCTTCTTGGTCAAGGAGAAGAGATGAAAGGATAAAGAGGAAACTCCATCCAAATGGAAATGAAAGGCACAATGCAATAAGGCAGGACACAGAAAAGAGGTAAAGGTAGCAAAGGTCAATGAATTCAAGTCATTCTCCTCAAAGATGAAATGATGACCAAGAGCAAATGTGAGTTCTAAGCTTGTATGTTTGGCTACCAACATTGTTCTTCCACTTATCTGAACTACAGTTAGCTGAAAAACTCCTTGTGTAGCTGCTGCCTTCATTAATTACCTGAAATCTATGGAATGGCCATCACTGGCAGACCTTCAAATATTTGAACATAGTATTTATTCCCCATAAGTCTTCTCTTTTCCATTTCTAATCATCCCTGGTTCCTTCAGCTGTTCCTCATTTGTCATGGTTTCAAGTCTCTTTTCATTCTTGGGATGATCCGGAGTTTTCGTCAATATCTCTCTTAAAATATAGCACCCAGAATGAAGTCCCAAATGTGGATTAACTATCATAGAATACAGTGGGACTATAACTCCCTTTTATGAACTCCCTGCCTCTGTTAATGAGGATGAATATTTTTGCTTTGGCAACTATGTCACACTGTTGAATCTTTTAGCTCTTTGTAATCTGAAGCCCTTAAATCTTTTTCATATGAACTTCTATTAATATTCCTCCCATGTGCAGTCAATTTTTATTTGTTTTTTTTAATTTAATTTTATTAATTAATTAAATATTTGGTGCCTAATTTTTGGACTTTCTATTTTCATTCTATTAGTTTTGGCTTGTCCTTTGAGTGGATCAAGTTCTTTTTAGATCCTGCTGGTCAAACAGTTAGTTAACTTTCCCTTCCAGCATTCATCCAAGTTATTGTAAAATAATGAACTAAGCCAAGCCATCCTATGGCATGCCAGTAGAGATCTGCCCCTCCACCCTGACACTATTCCATCAATATCAACATTCATTTAATATGCTGTTACAGCAGTTATTCATTCATATGCAAGGGTAGCTGTTGAGAGCCATTGAATATAGAGAGCCAGCCTCTATATGGTAAGGGTTCTGAGTGGCGTTTTGCGGCATCGGATTGTTAAGACAGGAAAAAGAAAATGAGAATAACCAGACTAGTGGTTAGCCCATACTACTCCAACACTATGGGATTTTGGACTTTATTTTATACTGGTTTCAAACAAAGAACACAAAGAAAGAGTCACAGCCGTGAAGGGGTTATAAATCATACACAATCCATTAAAGTCTAAAAAGTAGAGATATAGATACAAGGACAAGGGCCAAATTCCAACCACCAATTAGTAGGGGTTAATTCTGGGAGCAGAAATATATTTCATGGAGATGTTTACTAATTGCATTCTGCCTTGATTTACAGGTCTGCACCTGGTCAGATACTCTGGACTAAATTGTCTGTCTAGGTCTTATTTAAGTAATATATTTTTTAGGGTTCAGGCTTCTTAATTATCAGGGAGAGAAATTGTTAACTCAGTAGCTGTTGGTCTGCTTAAGGACTCAAAGCTTTCTAATAAGAATATTGAGAAAGGTGGGGATCTAAAAATGAGTCAAAAGAGGAGCCTCAGATTTTTACCTTAGATGGCCCATTCTATCTGCGTCTGACATGCAGTGCAGAAAAAACCATACACACAAGTTTTACTTGCCAATGATTTTGTAATGGGATCCAGATAAAATATCTATTACAGACTCTGTTTCTCTAAATGACTCCTAATAGCCTCTTGGAGGGGTCAAGTTGTTTTTGGATTAACCTACCTGCTGGTACCAGAGCTTTTCAGGGCTCAGGTGACCAGGACCAAACACAAAGACTGCCTCAGCCTGGATTGGTCACATAGGGAATCCCGATAGCAGGCCCTAAATTTGACCCTATTTATCTAATGGCTCTCTACATTCAATGGCTCTCAAACAGGTAGCTAGGTGATGCAGTAGATAGATTGCTGAGTCTAATCTAAGGGACACCTCAGTTCAAATTCAGCCTCAGATACTTACCAGTTTTGTGACCCTAAGTAGTCACTTAATCTCTGTTTGCATCAATTTCTTTATCTGTAAAGTGGGGATGATAATAGCACCTGCTTCCAGGCTTGTTGTGAGAATGAAATGAAAAAAAAATTGTAAATTACCTAGCACACAGTAGGGACTATATCAATGATAGCTATCATCACCATCATCATGGTCATTATCATACAACTCTACTACCATCCACCCCACATCTAGCTTAACCTAAAGTTATTGTGAGAGACATTGTAAAATATCTTGTTAAGATCCAGATGCATTATAACTTAATTAACAATGAAAATCTTAATATAATGGTTTTAAATGAACCCATACTGGTTCCTAGAGATCACTACTTTTCTTAGTATTCATGAATTGTTTGTATAATAATATATTTTAGAATTTTCACTAATGTTTACTGGAGTTTATGGATGAAAGATCAGCATGCTTCCCCTCAACTATATTGAAAATCAGGAAAAGATGTAATAAATAGAAGAAATTAGACATATTATTACACATAAAAGAAGAAATAGAAGTAGAAGAGTGAACAGAAACACTCCTTGAATGGAAGGACTATTTAGAATAACCATATTTTCCAATCCTCCTTTACTCAGGGAATGGTTCATACATTGTATATATTCCCTGTGTTGCAGCATCAGCCAACCATAGGAACAAGCTCTGCCCTTCTGACTACCTATTTGGACCATTCCTATCCAAAAGTGTGGCTGAGCTTAAGAAATGAGGATATTTTATTTCAAAACTGAGCATTAAGAATTCTTCATTTTTTTTTTTTTTCATTTCATGAGGTGTATCTGTGGGGAGGTGGATGGATTATGAGCCAGAAATGAGTATTCTTTTTTAAAAGCTCTAATGGCCAAATTTTTTAGTGAAATAAACAGTAGTCTTTTTTTTTTTTTTTTCTATTTCCCTCTCTTTTGGTCCTTAATTTCCCTCACCAGATCTCAGCACCTTAAAGGTACCTATGCATACAGAGATGCTTTTCCCACTAGACTGAGAAATAGGGTAGTCAAGCAGGATTGGAAGTAAAGTTCTTAACCATCTTGATTCTACTCTCTCTTTCTCCCCTTAATATCTCCAAAAGTGAGATAGGGAGATCCAAAAGTAAAGGCCAGACATAGGAGCAGGAAGGCGATTTCTGCATAACTTTGTTGGTCCATTTTGAATTATGCTGCTTCTTGGCCCAAACAGGGAATGACCTGGGGGGGGGGTCAAGTATCTCCAGATGAACACCCCATCCTCTCCCAAAGCCAGTTTTACCTCTGGCTAGATTGAACACACTTCACAGCACCTTTCCCTGCTCCATGTATTGTGGGTGCAGAGGTCACTGACACCCAGACCCCATTTCTCTTCCCATACAGTCTTCCTTCTGCCACCTCTCCCATTCTTCCTTATTACACCAACTTCTACCCCTCCTTTACCCAGGACCTCCCTTACCTTTAGTGCAGCTTTCTCCAGTCATCCTCATACCCTACTATCCAGTAGACCTGACCCTACTTCGCTAGCCTCCACCTCAGTCCCACACCTTCTCCCTGCTTTTTCCTTTTCCAGACCCAGGTTTTCCTCTGAAATTGTACCCTGGATCTTCGTCACTGCCCCCCACCTCATCCCACCCCTTCATACAAGAAGAATTCTTTTCTGCTCTCTTTCCCTTTGGTCTCCCCACCTCCCCCCACACCCTACCCCGGCCCCCACCCGTACTCCTCAAGAGCCAGTAGGCTGGGCTCATTTCTACTGCTGAGCGACCCCCGGACCAGCCCCCTGCTGGGCGGGAGTGAGGGGAGGGGGTGAGGGGGAACGGGGCCTCCCGGGACTCCCCCGGGACTCCTGAGCCAGCCCCGCTCTTCTCCGGTCAGTAAGGCAGCTGCGCTGCGGCCGCGGCAGCGGAGACAGAGCGAGGGGAAGGAAGGAGCCGCAGATAGCGCGAGGCAGCAGCCACTGCCTGCTGCCTACCCGCTGCCTGTTCAGTTCACCCGTTGCAGCCAAGGCAGGCGAGTCCCAACTCTGCACCAGGGACTGGACTTTGTTGGTGGTGGTTGTTTAGAATTTATTTTAATTATTATTTTTGTCTTCTTGAAAGGGTGTGTGGGTGGGGGGCTTAGATCTTTCCCTTCCTTCTCTCCCCCTCTCCCTATATATAGCACTCCTCACTCTTCCCCACCCACCCTTCAGTTTGGAATTTGGAGTTAAAAAAAAAAAAGGAAGTGGGGGGGTAAGCGCAGTGGCATGTCCCTGTCCTCTTCAGTCCTGCCCCCCGAAGTGGAGATGTGCAAGAGACAAGCGAGGGAGCGGAGCTCGTGAGACGCAGAGCCGGAACCATGTACCTGCGGCCCCTGCCCCTTGTCGTGGTCCCGGGGTTCCTCCAGCTGGTGAGTGACCCCCGTCGGCTGCCCCTAACTCTACGTATCGGCCTCCCGGTCCCCACCAGCCACCAGCTGGCCCCGCTTCTCCCGGGCTCGCTCTGCTTGAGAGAGCTTTTCGGCGGGAAATGCTAACCTAACCTGGGGGTTTGGGGGGAGTGAAGGAAGCTGAACCCCCGGTCAGTTACAAAGGCGAATTGGGAGGGAATGGAGAGAGAACTGGAGAAATGAAAGAGAGCTGGAGTGGGGAGGGAGAGACTCCAGGTATGAGAAAGAAGCGACATAGAGGAGGATTGGGTTAGAGCTGAGGGGCATCAGCTGGGGTTAGGGATGCTCAAGCAAAGGATAAGAAGGAGAACCAAGAAGTCGGTAGAAGGCAGATGAAGACTAGGGTAAAGTGGTCCTGGAGGGCAGAGATAGAGAACTGATGAATAAGCTGGGGGAAACTAAGCCAGGAAACACGGTTCTCCAGATCAGATTTAGAATATGGTTTGGAGGAGTTTGAAGTTTCTTTTTTATTTTTTTATTTTGAATGATTTGGGGATTTGTAAATGTTAGTTCGAGGTTTACATATTCCCGACAGCGCTCCGCCATACATGAGTTTTGACTGCATCGCTCAGTTTTTAAAGAATTCGGCACGAATTGTATTGGTGTATATAGGGAAGGGGTAGAAAATGGGGAGAGGGTTGGCTTTTCGGGCAGATGGCATTCTTCTCTTCCCTCTGATTCTGGTGAAAGGCTTGGGGTTTTCCGTCTGCTTCTGGGTGGCAGGATGTAACTTTCACCAGCAACTCCCTGCCGGAGCTCTCAGGGAACCGCAGAGTCTTCCGCGGGTACCTTTCCTCCTGCTCTGGGTCATTGCCCGCTGGGAGTGAAGTAGGTAGGGTCTTTTTAAGGTCGTTGAGAGATCCAGACCAAATTCACGTCCAATTTTTGACTCTGAGCTGGTTTCCCGCCTAGTGTTATGTTTCCTTGCCGCAGTTTGTCTTAATTTCTTATTAGCGAATTATGTTGAATGGAGATCTCAAATCAAAACCTTAATAACTTTTAAAAATTGACCCAAAAAACAGTTTGAGGTTTGTTTGGGTTAAACATTTGGTTGTGAGCATCTGGTCAGCTTCTCTGTTATGTTCTTGTTGTCCCTAGGTACTTGACTATACTAATACAATTGGTACTGTCAAGAAAGGGGGAAGTTGGTGTAGTGGAGGTGGGAAGGGTCCTCATTATACCAAGATTTCTTCTAGTTTTCATTGATTTATTTATTTCAACCCAAATCAACAGTCAAGAACTTGGAGTGCAGACGTTTAACTCTCCCCTCCCCTTAAACACACACACACACACACACACACACACAACCACAAACTGGTAAAAGTTTCTCAACTCTATTTAAAATTGTATCGGTATAGTTAGATATTGAGGCTTTGAGGAGCAGAGATGCTTATTTGAAAGTTATATGGGTTGCCTTTTAAAGACTTTTCCTGTTAGTCCACCTGAGGGAACTCCACCCACAGTTTTATAACATAAAAAAAGCTTCACCTACACTGTTTTCTATACATTTTCTTGATGACGGGCAGAGGTAACAAAGTTTACATTTGTCAACTTGTTTAAAGTAGAAATTAGGCATGTTATTTTGCATATTATAATAGATTCAGTTTACATGTTGGTCTGCCAAGCTTTATCAAGATACAATGCAGGGTCCCAAGACCTAGTCTATTTAGTTATATTATTTATAAGGTTCTACTAAAAAACAGGACAAAAAAAAAAAGTAAGACTCCTCCAGTATGTTTGAGTAAAACTCTGAAAGCTGAGTACAGGTATCTGACTGTCTTTTGTATGCATAATGTCTTCATGAATGCATTCATTATAAGGACAAATATCTTTGAGGTCATATTGCAAAAGTTTACTTACCACCTATTATATATCTGAAAGGCTTTCATGTTTTGTGGGTGGTTTTGGTCACTTATCCTCCAATACATAATGAATAAATAGGGAATACATAATAAATCTTGAAAGGATTATGTATCCTCCTCAAGAACTAGATTCTAACATAGTAGCACAAGTTGATTGATTAGTTTTTAAGAAAGCTTATTGTAGAATTGTAATCCATTTTGGTGTTGTGCTTGTCTTGTAATGTGTTTTTCCCCCTATAGCACTTTATCATGGTACTGAAGTACAGAGCTGCAGCCCTGCGATAAGCCACACATTTCTTAAACACTGCTATCCTTTTGGACAATAAAAGGCTGTTTACATTCTTCACATTCTTACAGCACAGCTTCCAACTGAACAACACGAGGGGCTTGGGATGTGAATGGAAAACAAAGTAACTGACAGGACAGTTCTAAATTAAAACATTCCCCCCACCTCCTACCCCCATCAGGTAGCAAAAAGAATGGTTTAAAACTTGCCCCTTTAGACAGTACTGTAGCTTTATATCACCTTTTCCAGCTGATACTGAGCCTCTTTGTTATGGCCCAACAGCTACTGGATAAATGCAACTGGACTTGGAAATTAAAAATCAGTAGTTCAGTTTGACATAAAAATATGATTCAACTAAAGAGTTGTTTTCATCTGACAGAAAACATTCTTTTAAAAAATATATTCTATCTGCAGTTCAAGAACACACTCTTTAAAGCTTAAGACAATTTGAAACAATGGAACAATGGTAAGGAGAAAGCATTTTGAAACTTTGATTATGTTAACATTAACAATCCCATCTTCAAATGACATCTCCCTACACACACACACACACACACACACACACACACACACACACACACAGAGTTTGTGCAAAAATAAATGAATGAAAGATGTTTTAGCTACTTAATATTGTTATGATGATTAGGATTCTTTTCTTTATAATTACTGATGTGATATCTAGGGTTTTGAAGAAAACAATAGGCTACTGATTTGAAAAATATTGGGGTGGGGGGATGAAGAATGCCAGTACTTTGCCTATCACTGTAATTTATTTAGCATTTCAAATATTCAAGATTTTAAGTAACTAGTAGATTCTTAGAAGAGATTAGTAATCAGGTATATGCAAAATTTAGATACTAATTGTAGAATTTCTTCTGTTCTTTGAAATTTTTATGGACTGGCATATTTTGTTAAAAAAGGAATGATTAACAGGATTAAATTCTTATCCTACTATAATATGAAGAGAGAAATATCAATTTAAAATTATGATCCCCAAAAATATGTTGCATCACCACAGTCTATACAATGACTGATCTTTTTAATGAACTTTTAATAAATTTGCATAGGTTGAAATGCATTGTTTTTGTACTTTAGCAAAATGTAAACGATAAAAAGAATTTGAAATTAAGTAAAACAACCCCCTGAAAATGAATGTTAAGATTTGGTGGGAATTTAATAAAAGTGAACACTTCTATATATACAAAATTATCTTCCTAATGATGTAATGACTGAATATTAAAACTGAAAGTATGTAAGGTGTTAATTTTAAGAGGTTTTTAAATTATGCTAGCAATATGAATTAATATATTTTATGTAGATCCTTTTATCTAATATAAACCCACAATATATTATTTTGCATATTATTAAAATTTAATAACTTCTCCACTTGAGTAATTGCTTAATATAGTTTACTACTAACACTCTCAGTTCTGTATTCTAATATGCTATATATTCTATGAACTCAACTTGTATCATATTAACAAGAAATGATAACTCATGAATATCTTCCATTCATAAATCACAATTTGCTTCATATTATTCTAGTCAATAAACATCAAAACATTAATTCACAGCATACAATCAATAGTTATCTATTCAACTACTGCCTAAATGACAATGAGGAGAAAATAATTCTGCTACTTAGACTATACCATGATCAGTACTTAAGAGTTGTCTCTAGTTTGAAATTAATGTGTATCAGTCTCCTCTGGTGGTGCATAATTACCACATTATTCCTACCCCTACCATAGACATTAAAAAGGAGTGGGGGGATGGAAAAAGAATTAGAATTGAATTAGAATTAGAGAATTAAGCCATCTGGTCTAACCCCCTCCCAGTAAAAGGTTTCTTCCCTTGGCCTATTTTGGTATTGTGTTGTCCATTCCAATTTTAAATGACTTACACATTGGAACCTGACCCCTTCTCAAGGGAGATTATTTTATAGCTTAATAGATTTCCTAATGGAAAAAAGCTTTCTCAATATTCATCCTAAATTTTCGATGTCTTATAATTTTATCTTATTACCTCTGATTAGTGGTTAAAGATGCTAAATAAGTTGAAAGGTTGCAAAAAATGTTTTAAAGTTTTTACATTGCATCAGCTTAAATATAGCTGCATACTTTGAAAACCAAATGAATTAAGAAATGTTGATTTCATCATGTTACCCATATTTTACCATCTGAAGTCATTGACTTCTAGAGTGCTGTAGCTTTTAAGTATTTTACTCTCATGGGCAAATAGTGTCACAGTTTTGTAATTTTTTATGGTTATGAGATTGTTTTCAACTATCTAAACATTCTTCAGGCTCCTCTACTTGAACTTTTGCAATATAATATTTGAAAAAAGAATTATAGCCAAACACTCAAGGATCTATAGCCAGAGTTATATCAGCATTTTTGTGAAGACTCATTTCTATCTTAGCTATGAGATTTTCTCTGGTCTAGAAAGTGGCATCTCGATTCAGGAGTGAATTTGAATCTGCTTTTAAAAATTAGAGCCATTTTTAAACAGATAAAAACATTTTGTTCCACATATAGAATAATAGAATTAATTTATCCAAAATTTATAAAGTATAAGTGTTTTCTTGGGATAATTTCATTATTTAAAATTTTTATGGATTTAATTTAACATATAGGCAGCCCACATACAGAAATGTCATATTACCTTATAACACAGTATTTTATTATACATATTTCCATTATTTCAAAGGATATTATTATCCATATTTATTAAATAGTAGACTATTTAAAACTATTTCTTGCTACTTGTTGCCATGATCCATGATACTCAAAGCTGCATTTCAGTTCATTAAACTATAATGCTGATCAATACTAAAATGTCTAGAAACCCTCAAAATAATATTCATATTATAGAGGATTTTATGTTATACAACTATTTCTAAGACTTCCATTGTATGACTTTTTTTATTTGGTGGAAATCTGTTGTATTGTCATCATAGAAAAAAGTCTCACTCAGACTAAAGAGAGATTATAGTTATATATACACACAGAGACCTTTATGACTTTCGTTGTCTCTTTTTCTTTCCTTTGTACTTACTTTCCTTCTTTCTTTCTTTCTTTCTTTCTTTCTTTCTTTCTTTCTTTCTTTCTTTCTTTCTTTCTCTTTCTCTCTTCCTTTCTTTCTTTCTTTCTCTTTCTCTCTTCCTTTTTTCTCCCTCTCCCCTACTCTCTCTTTCTTCCTTTCTTTCATTCTTTCTTTGTTTCTTTGTTTCTTCAGTTCATTTTCTCTCTCTTTTTTAATTAATTAATTATTTTTCTTTTCTTACTTATTTCCAAGACGATTATTAGAAACAGCATTGTAAGACAGAAATATAAGCGATGCAGACACTACTATTACCTAAATACACATTAATCTTTTCCCTCGGCCAAATAATATTCCTGAGGATCAAAGAGTTATCTTTTGAATTACTATTAAAGTGACATTATCTTACTTGACTTAGAGGCCTATTATGATAGAACAGTTAGAAAATGACAAGAATTTAGCAAAATTCATCTTACTATAAACAAAGTATAATGAAATATATATAAATTGGCTGACGTAGAAGAGAATTAGATCAGATTTTGATGGGCACTCCCCTTTACATTGTCAGTGAATTCAGTAGACCTGGAGTCAAGAAGACCTGGCTCAACCAAAAAAATGTACTAGTTGTGTGACCTTGGTCAAGTCATTTAATGTCTGTGTGCCTCAGTTTCTTCATATGTAAAATGAGAGTAATAATAGCACCTACTTACCAAGTTTTTTGAGGATAAAATAATATTTATAAAGTGCTTTACAAATCTTAAAGAACTATCATCATCATCACCTTCAATCATCACCATTATTATCATTATTTAAACTGGATATCCATGACCCAGTTATTAATTGTAGGAAATTTTTTTTAACATTTGGTTTAGCCATTAAAATTCTGTTTCTGGATTTTTTATTTGAAATGGTTTTTGAGTTACAATAAGATGTTGATCACACCATAAAATTAAAGTGCAAAGAGATTTCAGAGGTCATCTAAACCAACACTCTCATTTTTCTAATGAAAGGCAGTAAGTAGCAGAACTTTAGTTTGAATGAAGATCTTCTAACTCCCATATTGCCTTTCCATGTAAATAAAGAATTATTTTGCATTCAGATTTTGTTTTTGATTTATATTGGGTTGTTATTCCCATCATACAGATGAGGAAAATGTGGAAAACATGCAAGATGCCTTGATGAGCAATTGTTGGTATATATAACAACAGCTAGTATTTAAATAATGTTTTAAAGTTTACATAATGTTTTATAAAAATTACCTCATTTGATCCTCATAGCAACTCTGGGAGGTAGGTACTATCATTATCCCCTTTTAACAGATGAGGAAACTGAGGCAGACATAGTTTATCTTTCCCTGGGTCTGATAACTACAAAAATTCATCTTATTATATACAAAGGATAATTAAATTTATGTAAAATGGCTGATGTAGATCTGATTTTTGATAGGCATTTCCCTTTACTTTGTCAGCAAATACAGTGGACCTGGAGAATTCAAACAAAGATATGTACTAGCTGTGTAAATGTCTCTGGCTGAATTTGAACTTGAATCTCCCTAACTCCAAGTCCAGTGCGTTATCCATTGTGCCACCTAGTTGCTACAATCAACTTAAATAACCAATGACAAGAAAATACTTATTTCTCAAGTTATTTTTGTAGTTGCAACCACTTGATCGGAAAAGATACTCCTAGTATGTTATCTAAATGGGGTAATATCATGAAGATCAATACAAGTTCATTTCAACACTATAGGAGAATGAGTAGAGGAACTATTAAGTGATTTTAGTACCCCTAAATCAGAGGCATCAAAAGTGACCTTGAATACTCCCAAATGGGGTCTGAACTAGATTAAAAATAATTGAGAAATATTTAACAATAAAAAAATAATGATAGAAGATATGTATTGCTGTGTGTTTCCCAAGCCAATGTGTGGCCTTAGCTATGTGTTAGTAGCACTAGTTTCTATTTGAGTTTGACATCATTCTCCTAAATGAAGTCTTTAGTCTCTTTAGGTAAAAAATATTTATGACAACTCCAAAGATTCTGGGTACATAAGTTCAAATAACACAAAGGTCCAATAGGCATGCATACATAAGTACGTGTGTGTGTGTTTGTGTGTATGACAGACCTACATAATATAAGGGCCCTAAATCTTAGGAAACAAAGTCAAACAAGGAAACCACAAGTTAGACTGCATCACTGTCAATCATATAATTCTGAAAAGATACATGGAGGATCTAAAACTGTCATCATTATAGAAATTTAAAAAAATTATCCTTCTCACATCATACAAGAAATCCTGGGGTTCTGGCAAGGGACCTCAAAGAAGAACCTATTTTTCAGCTACTCTCTACCTTCTCGTGTCTGCTTCCTGGCTTTTCTGGCTTCCTTCCAGTCCCAGCTAAAATCTCATCTCCTGTGATAAGCTTTTCCTGATTCTGTGTTTGTGAGTGCCTTCTCTCCCTTGATCATCTCTCAGTTGACCTTGTCTGTATTTTGTTCTTTCATAGCCATTTTTTCATTTTTTCATTTCTCCTCCCATTAAACTGGAAGCTCATTGCAAGCAGGGAATGTCTTTTACCTCTCTTTGTATTCCTAGTGCTTAGCCCAGTCCCTGGCACATTCCAAGTGCTTATCAAATACTTATTGATTGCTGACTTTTTGATAGTTTATTTTTTTTAATAGTCAAGGTTGCCAAATTCAGGTTGCCATAGTAAGCATATCCAGAATTGGGGCTAAGGGAAGAGTTGGGAGGATTGTGGTCGGGAATGAAAAATATTAAATTTCAAAATATCTTCAGGTATTAGAATGGAAAATACTAAAATCTAAATATCCTCAGTTACTGAAATATTTTAAAAGTAGATGGTTCATTGGGGCCAGAATTCTCCAAATCACTTTCTGTATATAAAGTCAGGGAATAATATAAACTAGTGTAATGGCAATTTGATTGGCATTATTGTGAACAATGTACAAGATACGTTAGGGCAGGTAGGTGGTACAATGGGTCACTGGGTTTGGAACTAGGAAGATTCATCTTCATGAGTTCAGATCTAGACTCAGACACTTAGCTGTGTAAATCTGGACAAGTCACTTAGTCTTCTATGCCTCAGTTACCTCATCTATAAAAAGAACTAGAGAAGGAAATGTCAAAACAATCCTATATCTTCACAAAAAAAAACCCAAAATGGGGTCAAAAAGAATTGAACACAACTGAAAATGAAAAACAACAATTAAATATAAGGTTAGAGGAAGAAATTTAATTGAGGAGAGAGGTGCAGGGAATATTTTAAAAATAATAATGACAAATAGTATGATGTTACTTTTCATTATTGTAAGTTCTCAGGCAAGGAATTCATTTTTATGCCTCTAGATGTTTTGAAATACCATATTCCAATTAATGTTCATAGATAACAGCAGCTATATTAAGAACTATCTCCCTTGATGCAGTCTTCTATTACAATGAATGGGCAAACCTCCATAAGGAAACTTCCTAGGCAAGCATTGATTCAGCAGAACCTAGGACCAGATAGCATGAAAGGCTGATTCTTGCTATGACCCAAGAAGTGTAGGAGATACCCCAAGCTTGCTCTTCCCATCACTGAATAGACAAAGGAGGCCTGACTAGGGATTCTTACTGTATCTAAACACAGAAAAACTAGAACCTGAAGGGACTGAGTGCTATTGGGGAAACTAAGCAGGTTGTGTTAATGATCATTAACACAAAAAGGGTATGTAAAATACCTTCTTTCTCAGTAACATGGATATTTCATGAGCACCATTTCGAAGCACGAGCATGCCAAATCATGATTTTAATATAGGGGGAAAGGTATTCCTTTCACATTCTTTCATACTTGAGACATAGGAATTATTTTTGACTTCTTCTAGTTTGTCCCCTCTTATCATTTAAGACAAAGACATTATATATGGGATGAATTGGAAGGAATTTAAAAATCCTATGTGTGTGTTTGTGTATACACACACATCCATATATACATACACACACATACCTGCCTGTACAAAAACACATATACATATATGTTTCTATTTATATATTTTTCCCAAATGTCTTCACTTCTATTTCATATGCATTTATTGCCTACTATGTACAAGGCACTATGAAAGAAGCAAAAGACAAAAAAGATGAAAAGTAAAATAACTCTTGACTTCAAGGAGCTTATGATTTTTCTTGTTCTTTTTTATCCATTACTTTCTGTCACCACCTCAAGTTTGGGTTACCTGCCTCAGTGACAGTCATCCATGCATTCATTCAGCAGAAATTAATTGATTATCTATTATATGTAAATTGAGGAAAAAAAGAGTCTTTTCTCTCTTGGAAACAAACTCAAGGACTTCAGATTTTTAGTTGGAAATTGCCTTGTGTGCTAGGGGTCTTTCTCTAAATCTCTTAATACTTCATTAATACAAATGATGCATGTATCTTACCACATGACAGACTCATCTCCTTTTCTGTTTGCTCATCTCTTTGGTGACATCCTTTATTAAAATTTTGGCAAAGCATTCTTCGTTGTTAATGTACTAGATCCTACCCATTACCTTTATATTTCTCTTCATTGCCCTTTGATTAATTATTTGGAAGTCATGTGATTCTATGATTTAGAACTATATCGTATCACTAAGAATATCATCATTCTAAAAATGAACCTTGTTTTCCAGTAGATGCTTGGAGTTATTAAAGTAACTGTACAATTTCTTGATTGTTAACCAGCCAACTTTCTTCCTCTCATTCAATGCTGGTCCTAGTTTATTGTACATTTACAATTTTTACCCATGATATATGTACTAACAGACCAGCTGTACAGTCTTTCCATCCAAATCCATATTATAGTTTGGACAACAGGCATTGTTTTTTTTTTTTCACTTGGTTTTTCCAATGTAGAAATTTAGCCCAAATTCTCCTAAGGGATTATGGTTCTAATGTAGGAGTCTCTGTAATGTTCTGGGGTTTGATGCAATGAATACATCATGCATTCCCATACGTAAGAATATTTAAATATCCTCAGCAGCGTGTTGGGGGAAGTTTAGTGCTGTGTTCAAATTGAAGGGGACCTTGTTCTCTGTAGATAGAGAATTCCTCCTCAATTTGGACACCGCACAAAACTTCTCCCTACAGTGGCAAGCATATTTTATGTCTCACTTCATATTAATAATGATGGTAACTTAATGAAATTATCTCTGCTGGATGTTTCAAGGAATTTTGTCTCATTTTTAGGATATTTATAGATGGTACCTTATTGGAGAACAAACTTAAGACGGCATTTTGACTTACCAAATGAAATGTACTTTAATAGCAAGCAAAAAATAAGTCTAGAAGGAGGGGCTAAGTGAAGGGAGAGTTAGGCCTGGGGACATAACATCCTGAGTTCAATTTTGACCTCAGACTCTTCTTAGCCACGTGACCCTGGGCAAGTAACTTAATCCCAATTGCCTAGCCCTTACAACCCTTTTGCCTTGGAACCAATACTTGGTATTGATTCTAAAATAGAATGTAACAATTTTAAAAAAATATGTCTAGAGGGATATAGTATTTCTCTATATCTTTCCATCGACTGAGTAAGTGTAAAAATGTGGTTTGTTATAGAGTGTCATCAGTTAAAGTCTGTTCCCTTCTATATGCCTTCATTAAAAATGTCTGATACCTTTAGGATATTCTCCTAAAGATTTTTAGATGTGGGTAAAGTAGACATATTAATTAATTGCGATTCATATTTTCTCAGTTACCTTTCTTTGCTAGTAATATCTGATTTTTTCCCAAGCATTAGGATATTTAAAAAAAAATTCTCAACATCTTCAAGATTTTTTCCAGAATAGTTTCTTTTAGATAGTCCTTAAATTATACCACCACTTCTTTACCATTACAAACTCCTTTCCTATACCTTTAAGACTAAACTTCCTTGTTTACACGTAAAAGTCCCATTCTGCCCATTAAGTTAAATTTCAAGGTCCCATCCTACCTTATTTATGTTCATTCAACATATACTCATTGTTTTAACAAGGCCTATCTCTTTGCTCTCTATTGAATGTGCTTGCTCAAAAAACTCGATCTTCATTCATGTTGATCTCTTCAACTAAAATGCCCGAGTCATACCTATTCTTTAAATGCAACCATAAACTTCTCTATTCACCATTCTTCAGCTAATCCTGGCATCATTAGCCTAGACTCCTTTGAAATTTTGTAATGTGAATAGTGTTTACCACACAACATATCCCACAAGAATATATTACATTCTATTATGTTATATGTTATATTACATTATATTATTTTATATCATATCATATTATATTATTTCATATTATTTAGTCTTGTCTTAATGAAACTTTCAGTTTCTTGTGGACAGGTGCTATACCTTATATTTGTATATATATGCTCAAATAGTCATGATGTCATGGAATATTCTTTTTTTTTTTTAAACCCTTACCTTCCGTCTTGGAGTCAATACTGTGTATTGGCTCCAAGGCAGAAGAGTGGTAAGAGTAGGCAATGGGGTCAAGTGACTTGCCCAGAGTCACACAGCTAAGAAGTGTCTGAGGCCAGATTTGAACCTAGGACCTCCCGTCTCTAGGCCTGGCTCTCAATCCACTGAACTACCCAGCTGCCCCCAGAATATTCTTAATAAATGCACACTGATTGATTAATTTAGCAAAAAACTTAAGTGCTAAGAACCCTAAGGCTTTCTGTGGCCAGGGTAATAGTGTTACTCTGAGGAATACTTTTTTTCAAGATGCATGAAAGCACATAACAAATGATTGTCTTCAAGAAAACCTTTTAACTCTATAATAATTTCTAAAATCAGGTCATTTTAGAAGATGCTTTTGATTAAATAAGAGAATGAAATTATTATATATTATATACTTTATTTTATATTATATATTATATACTATGATATACCTGTGAGTTAATAGGTATTGAGTAACTACAGCCAACACAGTACTGTTCTTTTCACCTTAAAGAGCTTCCACAGCTGCTAAGGCATTTTTTTTCAGGGAGAAGGTTTCATGCTATCTTAAGCACACATTTCAATATTTGTCGATTTCTTTTTAATTGGTGCCCATTGGTGTCTCTTAATGTTTAGAATTTCAACATAAGGAAATTTTTAACATTAAGAACTATCTGTCTGGTAGAGGAATGGGCAAGCCCCAAAGGAAAAAAAGGTCATCTGTCTAGGATGCAATAGAAAAGATTTCTTATTGAGTAGAAAGTTAGAGTAGATCACTTCTAAGATTTGTCTTTTTCAACTCAACTCTTATTCCATGACTTGTACTATAGAAACTAATCTATTTCATAGACCTGATTTCTTACTATCTTTATTTATCCACTGAGTAAGTTAATTCTAGAAGCAGGTTTATATTGGATGAATTGCCCTTTAAAGGAACTAAATAATACTTGGTTCTCTAGTATCTTACAGAGAATAGCTTCCTTATCTAGACTGATCATCCACCTTTGTAAGAAATAAAATTAATATAGAGTGATAAAATTAAAAATATCATGGTTTCAAGGGGTTTATTGAAAGCCATTTAAAAAAAATGAAGCCATATGCCTGTTGAGTTATTTTAAAGGGTCCTGCCATTTACCTGCTCCATAATCACAAAAAGAGGAAGTACCAATCCTGTCCTCAGTCTTTATACTCCTCTTTACGTTATTACGCTTCCTGCCCACCTGATTATGCAAGAGGAATCATGAGAAATGTAGTTTGAAAGATATCTAAATGTCCATAGGAACTTTAGATCAGGGACCTCAAAATTAGTTCAAGGACCCCAAATTTCCAATATCACCCCTTTAGTGTCCACATCTCACTCAACTCTCACCTGTTGCTTCAAGAAGTTGTTGTATCAGAGCAGCCACCCCCTGAAAAAATCATCTTGGTTGATAGGCTATATCAGATTGAAGGTAACTGACTCAAACTCATTGGTGAGTTAGGGATGTCTTTCCCAAACATGTGAAGACTTCCTCTGGAGTCACAAACAGATGAGAACCATTTGTTTCAATGGCCATGAAGGCAGCCAAAACAGCACTGAAGAGTACTTGGAGTTTGGTCAGACATGGAAGATACTAAGGTCACCCACTGGATTCCAGGCCATCATCATTCATTCCAATTTTTGTTTTGCCACTGAACTTTGATGACTCTAGAAGAGAGAATGAGGCTAATGACTGTGCAATTCGGCTTCACTTAAAATCAACTCATCTACACATCAAGACCACTCCCTGATGTCATTGGCCCTCTTCAAAAATAAATAAATGATGAGCAACTTCACTCCCCAAGAAAACTTTATCTATTCTGACTCACATCTTACTGATTTTCCATGTTGCCTCTGAAGTTCTTAGCACTACATTCTTGTTTCTATAGATTTAAGATGCAATATTAAAAAAATACTATAGAAGAATCATAGATGAGTTCATACCAACAACTGAGCAAATGAATGACAGTCATCAAATTCTTGGGTTACCAAAGGTATGAACAAATAGAATAAGCAAATACACAGACACAGACACACACATATACATATATACATATATACATACATACATATATATATGAAGAGAGAGAGAGAATTACTATACTTGGTATCACTTGTGAAAGAAATTGTTGTGAATTCATATGCACATTGTTGTTATCAAAGCTGGAGCTATACATTTACATCAGAACTCAGAATTTAGTGCATCCTACATTTGATAGTCTGTCAGAGATTCTTAAAATCATTAAGATCAAAGGCATGAAAAATTCCATGTGCTAAAATCTAATGGCATAGATTTTTAAATTGGGGGATTTCCAAGTTTGCTAAAATTAAAAATAAAAGGACTATTTTGATTTTCTTCTGCAGAATAATATACAGTTCTTTATGGACTAAGATTGTTGCATTAAGTATTTTTTATTAAACATGACAGTATAAAAACAAATATTTAAAAGTTGTTCCCAATTTTTTAAAATTCAAGCTTTATGAATAGGTTCTGCCAGAGATCAACATTACATAGAAATAATTACAAATAACTAATTCTGCAATAAACACAACTCCTGATTTAAATTTTGAAACAAAATATTTCTATGAAAGTATTCATTCTATATGAAATATTAGCAATAATTCAGTCAACATCCACTTATGCATGTGATATGCCAGACACTGGTAGTCTTAGTGGTTGCAATAAAAATATTTATCATTAGCCATCTGGACATAAAATTAAATAACAATTAATTTAGGAAGACTTTTTTTTGACACTGTAAAGAGTTCTGGGGTACACTGGGTAGTTTCTAACCTCCCATGTGATTTCCTTTGTCCTTTCTAGCATTATTTACATATTGATTACAAGGGAATTTTGCACTAAACTCTTGTCATTAAAAGAAAAACAAAATAAAAGGTCTGTTTATTCACCATGTCCACCAAGGAAAAACAATTCACTGAAGGAAAACCAAGTTTGAAGACCTTGCAAATCCTAAAAGCAGTAGTGCTGTACTTTAAGGAAATTAAACATGTGAAAACATGAAACTATAAATATCTTCTTTACTGATCATTTTCTGTAAATAGTGAATTTCCAGATCACTTCAAAGTTTTCCATTGACAACTATTTATATACAGGTTTTCTGAAACATATTTGTGACATGAGTTAAAACAGACTGGTAGAAAAAAGTAAGAACAAATAAAAATAATAATAAATTGGTGGTAAAAATTGCAAAATCTCTATAAATACTCTACAATTCAACTAACAGGAGGTTTTTATCCTCATATAAAGTAAAGAGTGATCACTTTTTTATTGTTGTTATATCAAACCTAAATTCAGCCCTCTGTACTTCTATCCTTTGATCATAGTTCTATGCTCTGCATCCAGACAGAACAAGGCTAATCAATTAAAGGAAGGTATTATGATTATCCTCATTTTACAGATGAGGAAACTGAAACTCACTGATATGAAGTGAGTTGCCCAGGATCACACAACTTACAAGTGTCAGAGGTTGGATATGAATTTAGGTCTTCCTAAATTCAGTGCTCTATCTGATATGCTTTCTACTTCTTTTATGTTATTTCTCTATCTATTTTATTGGCCTTTTACTTACAGAAAATAGTTTAACTGTGTACAACTCAGGCTCCTGAACGTAAAAGTACTTAATAAAAGCCAACTGATACTGATTCTGATGATAATGTGGTCTGTGACTCATTTTCCATAAAAGCTGTTCTATAAGAACAAGATGGGAAATCTACTTTAAGGAAAAATGAGAATTATTTGAAGGATTGGGAGTTTCCATAAGATGAGAATGACTAAGAATAAAAATAGAAGGAAACATTGGCAACATCAGGGAATAAGATTTCTAATTTATTAGTGTTCCTAAACATTGATCACCTTTGATGTCAAAATGACTTCTGAGGGGCTAATTAAGACTAGGAAGTGTTCAGAGAAATCCTGTCAAGATGCATATGATGTTCTCACAAAGGTCTTGCTTATTTTCAGTTTTTACTCATCCACATGTGTGCAAATGGGCTTTGATTAATGTGGTCCTGTTTATAAGTTACTTGCATGTGAACACCTGGTGGACAGTCTAAAAAATTCTCTTTTTGTTGATCTTGCTGCATTACCTTTTCCTGATCCTCTTTTCCTCTTCAGGCTTCAGAACCACCTTCCATATGGGCTACTTTCCTCTTCAACTGTCTTTGTCACCCCACCAGGGACAGAAGACAGTTGCTGAGAAGTTGGGGAAAATCAGTATCTGGAGTTCTTAATAAAGACAGAAGGAAAAGAAAAATTGAAAAAGTAAGAGACAAGGGGAGAGCAGGACTAAAACCTAGAAAAAGATTGGAATGTTTATAGTCTGATGAATACCAGAAACAACTTTGATTATTTGATTTTTTAATCTATACTAATATGTCCCTTGGTTATTTTTAAAAACATTTATTCCCCTGTCCTTCTGAACAAATAAAATTATTTAAAATTTCAAAGGTATAGAATTTCAGATTGAAAAATTTCAGAATATATATAATCATAAAATCTCAGAATTAGTAAAAATCATCTAGTTTTGAGTACAATAGCGACTGGAACCATAATTTCATTGGTGTAGGAAGTTTCCTTAGGAGAAAATGTATTATACCCATGCAGATTACCAACTGTTTTGTAGTTTTATAGCCTTAGAGAGTTGCCTGGATCACTGAAAGCCTGATTGATTTGTCTAGTCATATATCAATATGTATAGGAGGCAGTACTTGAACATTATCTTTCTGACTCCAAGATGTACTCTTTCTACTATACCATAGTTTCTTTTGTCTGACCTAAGGCCTACCTTATGTTTTAATCTTGGCATGGTAGAGTAGCCAGAACACTCCTCTTCGAATCATAAGTAGAATTGCAGTCTCAGCTCTGACACTGCTATATGTGACCCTGGCCAAGATAGTAAATCTCTTTGAGTTTCATGTTCTTTTTCTATAAAAATGAACATAATTATATTTGCAGGATCTACCTCATTGAGTTGTTGTGACAAACCTTAATATTGATATGAAATGCAATAATTTATCTTCAAAAAATAAGCAGAGATTATCTGAAGGATCAACAAATTAAAAAACCAATTATTATTATTACTCATTTCCAGTGAGACATGAGCTTCTTAAATTTTGAAAAACAAAAGTAGGAAGAATATTTTTTTCAAAGCACTGTTGCTTTCTAAAAATAAAACACTTGTCAAGGCAAAGAAAATACAAAAGACTGAAGGACTACTGAAAATTGGGGGGGGGGAAGTAATTTTTGGCATAAAATTTATTTTTCTAAATTAAAGGCCATACTGCAACCATCATTATCATTAGAAGTTCTGGTGAACCTAGAAGATTTTAATATCTTTGTGAACTTATCAAACACCTACCCTAGAAATGTTTTACTTCTAGTGGACCTAGAAATTTTGATCTTCTTGATGCAAAGATGAAATATGATACATATTATACATATTTACATATGTATATAACCATGTACAGTATTTCAATCTCACATTTGTTGGTATATAAGCATATGAGTACATAAATACATACTGCAAATATGAGATTGATATACTGAGGATCAGAATTGTTCTGGAATTACAGAAATTCACAAACATAGATGGAATAATATTATACCATCTAGTACCATGTTACACAGCATAAAAGTTTAAGAAATTTGTCCAGGAGATGGAGATAAGCATGGATTGGTGGCCTGGGACCTAGCTTAATTTAAACTGCAATGAAAACATATGGGTTATAATCAAAGCTAGACTTAGAAATATGAACTTTTGATCAAAATAATGTTTAATAAGTAATGTGATATGTGGTTTCGTCATGAAAAATTAAAGAATATTTGTAAAAATCTTGTAGCCTCAATGTGAAAGCTTGTAAAATAAATGATTACAGAAAAAGAAGGATATAATGTATGTTAAAAGATTTTTTTAAATATAAGTTCTAAAGTATAAGTCAACATATGTTATTTTACTTTGTTCTATGTATCTGTCACTGTATTATAGATTCTAATGATGCAGTATGATACAGTGAGAAAAAAGTCCCTACTCTCAGGGAGCTCACTTTCTACTAGTACATACAACATTGGAATCCATAAGTAAATACAGAATAATTAGAGGAAAGACAAAGCACTAACATCCAGGGAGATAACTTGCCTGGGATAATGTAGCTAGTAAATATTAGATTCAGGACATGAATTTAGGTCTTCTGAATCTAAAATAATCACTTTTTTTCACCAGAAACAGTACAGTGGAATGAATAACTCCTCCACTGAGGACATTGTAAGTCTATTAATATGCCTAAGATAGCAATATCATCACATTGATTATTCATGTCAGGTTTTTTTTTGTCCCCTAAAACCATCAGGCCTTGTTAAAAGATGAGCTGCTTTCTACATATGCTACTTCCATTTTGTACTCTTTGAGCAGATTTTTTTGAAACATAAAGACTTTGCCCTTTACATTGTTAGCTTCCAGTCTGCCATGATCATTTTAGATCCCAACTTCTTCATTATTCATATTAGTAATCCCTTTGAGCTTCCTATCCTCTGCAAATTTTACAAGTATGGTATTAATTCTTTTATCGAGATTTTGCTGATTTAAAATTTAACAGGCATGGGCCAAAGAGATGGAGACATTCACTCCACTAGATCCTTTCGTCTAAATTCAGAGGGCTATAATTCAGAGGAAACTTAAAGATCATTTAGTCCAACAGTGTCATTTTACAAATGACAAAATGAAAGCCCAGGGTTCTTAACTGACTTGCCCAAATTCATCCAGGATAGTAAACAGCAAAGCTGGGGTTTGAACCCAAACTTTTATTTCCCCTAATCTCCTTGCCCAATTCCAAATTTGTTTCTTGCAACAATCCATTAATCGACAATTTTTAGGTCTAATTATTCAAATAGTTCTTAAACCCAACCAACTATATTATCATTCAGCCCATATTTTGTCATTTTATCTGCTAGGCTATCATGACTTTGTCATACCTTGCAAAAAATCCATGTATTCTATATCTTCAGCATTGCCCTGATTTATTAGTCTAGTTACCCTGTCAAAAAAGAAATGAGGTTATTCCAGCATGATTTGCTCTTAATGAACCATGCTAGCTCATAGTTATCACCTCTTCCTTTTCTAAAAGTTCACAAACTGCCCCTTTAATAATCTATTTGAGAATTTTTATCAGGAATCAATGTCAAGCTCACTGACCTATAGTTAGAAATGACTACCTTTGGCTTTTTGAAAACCAAGCTATTTGCCTGTCACCAATACTATGACTCTTATGTTTCCTCAAAGAGCATGAACAGCTGCTTTAGCAACCATTCCCTCATGTTCTCTCAATCTCTATGATACATTTTGTCAGGGGGCTGGTAATCTAATCTAGTTGAGAATATTTAGGAAGGGCATTTTAGGTATTCTTTTACCATCTTCTCTCCAATCTAGAGCTTCCATTCCCATATTAGGAATAATATTAGGAGTCTCCACCCTGTTCAAGAAAATCCGTTCCTTGATTTTTCTCTTGTCACCAATATAGATTTTTCTTAAAGCCCTCTTCATTGGCTTTTGAAGTTATTTTAAGCCCCTGCTTACTCTGGACATTAGTCTTCCTGATACTATTTTTACAGAGCCTTTCTACTTATTTTCATAGGATCATCAGTTATCTATTCTCATTTATGTCTCTTGTAAGTGTTCTTTTTAAATGTGAGCTGCTTACCTTGTGTACATTCTAGAAATGAAAGAATCATGAAAAGCAAGAATTTATCAACTGATCAGCCTTTATCAGAAAGACTACCAGACTTCCATATGTTTTAGAGTTGAATTTGCTCATCACCATTCTATCCTACCTTTCTTTCCAGACTTTTTGATCTTTGTCAGAAACTTATTGTCTAGTTCCTCCAGCTGCCTTGGCAACTGAAATCAAGGGTTCCCAACTGTGGCCACCAATCACTGTGGAACCATAGAGTTACTGTAAGAGATTCACAAATCCACATACAAATCCATAAATAAAACAACTTTCCTTCTGTAGGCTGAATAAATAACCTCTGATTGCAGTATATATACAGTGGCTGACACATAGTAAGCCCTTAAGTGATTATTGGCTAAATGTTTGTATGATTGTTTTTCAAATGTAGATAGATGTTATTGTGAGTAATAAAGTACAGATTCATTTAAAAACTAATGAATTAATAGTGGAGTTTTTGCCACATATGTTTTCCATGTTACTAATTGTATAATTCCTATAAAATATGTTTGTACTTTTTAAAATTTTCAGCAGGTCTTCGTATGGAAAAAAAAGTTAAAGAATCACTTATTCATAATATATTTTCACCATACCTTTTTCACTGTTTCTCATCCAAATTCTTTCCTCATTAAGGTTCATGAATTTCTATGCAATTGTACATTTTATGAGGCAGCTAGATGGTGTGGTGGATAGAGTGCAGGATCTTGAGACAAGAAAGCTTGAGGTGAGATCTTGATTCAGAAATTTGCTAGCTATGTGATTCTGGTCAAGTCATTTTACCTCTGACTGCCTCTGTTTCTTTATCTATAAATTGGGAATACTAAATTCCACTTCCTAAGACTGTTGACTAGAATAAGATTTATAAAGTTGTCTTGTAAATCTTTTTTTTTGCTCGATTAATATTCATTGTCCATTTCTATACACCCTTCCACTTCAATCCCTCAATTTCACCCCAAACCAACCTCAGTGAAAAAGCAGTAGAGAAAGACAGAAGGTTTAGAAATGAATGAGGTGAAGGAATTATCTCCATAATTTCCCAAACTGGAAGCAGAGGGTTCTAAAAAATGTATAGATTATATCTAAGACTTATCTCAAAGGATTAAATCAATCCCTGTCTTCCCTAGTGGGCTGTCAAATAGGAGATACTATAAGCTACAAAATGGGGAGAAGGAAGGGAAATTTGGGCCTGAGAACACTAGAGTCACTTTTTTGGTGGCAAACTTGAAAAAGGCAGGGGCAGCTAAGGTAAAAACGAAAAAAAAGGGCAACAGAACCATTATAGTTCTGCTTTGATAAAGAACCCAGAGGCACCTAACCTCTCCCCCTCATTAAATGATATATATTCTGGTCATGACCAAGTTCAATTCAACCTTATCTTTCCATTCATCCAATTTCTTCCTTTTGAACAAGACGTCCATTCTATTTTTCAATATCAATTTTGAAGTCACACACTACAAATCATCAGTAATAGCTAAAAGGTCATATCTACCTAGTTGACTATATTTATTTTTATTCTTCTTATCTTTCCCCTCCTCTTCACTGACAAGCTTCTTGGGAAAGTTTTCTGTCTGATGGTTTCTCACCACCAGTTTTCTTCCCAACCCTTAGATTTCTGATTTTGGTACCCTCTACTCTATAGAAATGGTTCTTTGTAATGCAGGGTTTCTTGCATTGCAATATTACCATAGCCAATCCTGTCAGTTATCAGAATGGAATTCTGGCATGGCATGTGCCAGATGCCAGGTGCCAACCGGCAGTTGGTCTGTGACTATATAAGGCCCTGCAAACCCAACCCTGGGTCCTGATTTCCCCTAACCTCACCAAGACAACTTGCTACCCCTGACCTTCCCCTTGGGGCTCCAGGTGGAAGGGAGGAGGATCATGGGTAGGAAGTTGGGTAGGAAGTTAGGATAGGATAGCCTAGTGGTTAGGACCACCATCTAGAGCAACCCAATAATATCATCTGTGTAGCTAGTGGATCAAATAATATCAAACCTGAGTCTAGTTATCTCTGTCTGAGGGCCAGTCAAGACCTTCTAGGTCCTTTCCCAGCACCTGCCAGTTGACCCTAGCAACAGCTTTGCAAGACCTAAGCCCTTTTACCTTAGTTTTCCCTTTCCAGTTTCAAATAAATCCCTTAGCCTTAATCTGTGAATTCCTGTGATTATTCCAACACCATCAAGGCTAAGGAGACCACACTTGATTCTTCTATCCCTTTCACTACTATTGTATCCAACACTAGCTTTTCCTATTTTTCTTGATCCCTCTCTCTCAACAATCCCATTCATTCCCAATAGCTTCAACTGTCACTTCTATGAAGACAATTCTCAAATCTAAATACTTCCCTCTCTTGGGGGATAATACACAGAACATACTCCATACAGTACATATAGGACAACTCCTAATGTATGTGTCATCCATAACCCAGATTATATATTATATACAAATATTATAATGCAAATTATACATAATATGCATAAATTAAACTTATCATTTCTTTCTACCATCCTTACAGTCACTCAGGTTTTCAACTTATTGTTGACTCCTTACTTTGTTTTACCCAGCACCCACATATCTCCATCTTTCTCACATCTGTCCCCTTTGCTCTACTCATACAGCTACCTCTCTAGCCCAGGCCCTTATGATCTCCCATCTAAACTATCATGATAGCCCCAAGTTGGCCTGTCAGTCTAAATTTCTCCACACTTCAAGCTATCCTGTACATGATTACCAAAATGGCTTTCCTAAAGTGCAGATCTAATTCCATCATTCCCCTATTCAACAAATATTCTATTGGCTCTAGGATAAAATATTATCTCATCATTGTGGCATTATATTTGGATGGCTATTTTTGTTTAACTTTTGTATTATACAAATTCATTAGTATAGTAGCAATGCATATTTATAAATGATTCAATATATACAGATATATGTGCTCAAAAATGTTTTTCATGATAGAATGTATGAAGGGCAAAAAATAAAAGGTTGGAAACTGTCAACTGAGACTATTCCAATAGCCTCCTAATAATTCTGCAAGCCTCCAGTCTTTCCCCCCTCTAATCTAATCTTTGCCTAGCTTGACATATTTAACTTTTCTAGGTATGAACCTGGTCATTTTGATTTTCTTCCCAAAACCCCTCAAAAAATGGCTTACTATCCCTTACTAAATTTCAAACTTCATTTCCATCATTCAGTAGCTTCAACAATCTGGTGTTCATCCTTTTATTCCAGATCTATTTCATTCTGACTGCCTTCACATGCTCTATTTACACTCTTGCCAACCTAGAATAATTACCATCTCCCATAGTGCTACTATACTAACCTTTTTCTATGTCTTTCCTTATTCTGTCTCCTGTGCTTGGATAGCACCATCACAAACACACACAAAGACACAAATACAGGCAAATAAAAAGACAACACACACACACACACACACACACACACACACACCTCCAATACTCAACCCCCACCTTTCCCAATAAAGTGTATTCCTGTCCATTCTTTAAAACCCAACTCAATCACTGCCCCTAACAATGAGCCTTCTCTAATCCTCCTTCTGTCAGTAATTACCTAACTCTCTCAGGTCTCATATGAGTTTGCTTTTACTTTTCAAATTAGATTTTATTTTGTATATATTATTTATCTGGGTAATATCATCATATTAAGCTTTAAGTTTAGCGAAAGCAGGAAATGTATCTTAAATTTATTTTAGTTCCTGAATATTAATTATTATTAATTAGTAGTTATTTAATTGAATTTTCTACACTGAGCTGGGAATCTAACCATAACTTATAATATCATTTTCTTAGAGAAATGTACTGTTTCAATTAGCAGACTTCCAGATGATATTTTGTAACCAGTCCATTCATAACTTAGTAAGTTCATGTATTACCTTCTAAATCAGCTTCCTCTGTTAAAAAATATGAAGACATAGGAAGACAATGATACTAAGCTATAAAAATCAAGTTAAATTTAGATACTAATATTAAATCAATACTGTTCTTTGCTTTTATCACCTATCTGCTTTAGTTTATAGGAAAAAGACAAAGTGCATCATAAAGCCACCAACTCAAGAACAGACTAGTTCTAGTAAATGTATTCAAGTAAAATTGTCACAAAAAAAGGAAAAATTATATTTATATTCTCCACAATTTCCATTTTGAAAAAAAATGTAATCACACGTATTAACTTGATTAAGTCTTAGGTTTCTGGTTCAAGAATTTACCTAATCTTATTTATCCCTTCTATTTACATTGCTACGCAAATAAAGACTTAGCTGATAGAGAAGCTTATTATTTCTGAAAGCTTACTTCTTATTGTCTGATAGGGAAAATAATATAATAATAAGGATTCTGATATTCATCCAACCCAAAAGCTTTGAGTTGATGAGCAAGATTACTAGAATGCTATTTAATATTGATATTTTAATGGAGTTCTGAATGAACTTGTTAATTTTTTTTTAGGCAACAAGATTAATTTGGTGGTAGCTATATAATAAGGATGATATCTTAGCATCTCCTCAGTGGACTTTTTCTGATTCTAATCAAGTGTTATCAGAATTTTACTTATTGTTAATTAGACTGATTGCTTTGTGAATGAGACTTTTAATGCTGTTAGAGGACTATATTCAGTTTTAATGTATTCATCATGGTTGCCAACTAATAATCATTCTAATTTATCTTCTCTTTAATAGTGACTAGGCCTTAATAATCCCACTACCCACACTCCAAGTAGGAAAATAGCCATAAGATTATAGGAATATATCAATGAATAGGCTTATCTTCTGACAGAAAGTTTAAACGTATGGAGTAGTGCTTATGCTCATTATACCAAGCAAACATGTTTCCAATAATTTTAAGATTCTGATAAGTGAGCAGATTTGATTTTCATTTGGAAAATAACATCTGAATACAGTTAAGGCTTAAGCTGTGCAAATTCACAAGATCCCATTTGATGGAAGTGGGGTTTTCTGTACTACTTTAGCATCCTAATGCATTTATTCTCTCTCTAAGGGAAAAAAAAAGAAAGGATTTTCATCAGAGAACAACTCTTCTTAGTTCTAGAAAAAAAGTGGAAGTATGAGATATAACAAGACTTCTTTGAATGTTATAATAACAGAACAATTATGTACCTGAGCCATTGTGCCAGTTACTGGAGATTTAGAAACCTAAAGTTTACTATTGATATGTTCACAAATAAGTGTACTACAAATAAAAATGTGGTAGATAAGGGAGAAGTAAAAAAATTGTCAGCATAAAAGACATAATGGGATTTTAGCAGAGAATTTGAGGTTTTGAAGGCATATGAAAGCCCTCTAACACAACCTACCCTAAAAATAGTTAGCTAGGGATCCATTTGAAGAACTCTGAGGAATAGGAAGTTATCACATCTAGAGAAAATTAATTCCAATTTTGAGCATCTCTAATTGCTGGGAAACCTTACCCCTTGAGTAAAAGGTGTGAATGATCACTTATTGGACATGCTGTAGGAGTAATTTTGGTTTGTGTGTGTGTATGTGTGTGTGTGTGTGTGTGTGTGTGTGTGTGTGTGTGTGTATGTAACACAATGAGACTTCACATCAGAGGATTTGAGATAGAAGCCTAACTCTGACTTGTATGACCTTAGACAAGTCATTTTTAATTTCTCTGGTACTCATTTTCCTCATCAATAAAATAAAGAGTTCAATCATCAGATGATTTCTAAAGTGCTTTCCATCCCTATATCTCCTATCCTATCAGTATAACAAAATAAGACTAGAAAGATAGGTTGGAACCAGTTTGTAGAGGATACTGAATGCCAAAATAAGGAGTTTAAATCTTTATTTGATAAACAATAAAGAGTCAATGATTGATGTGTTCATGGTGATACATTTACCAAACCTTTCGGCAAATATACATTACTACATCCCTCCTTCTCTAGAGATTTTTAAGCTTCCAACTGTGTGACTATTTCTTTTCTCTTTTTTTCTTTTCTTCTTGATTGAATATTTGGTATGCAGGAATATTTGTCTAGTGAGCTTCAAGATTTCAAACATATTACCATGAGATGGGTCCTGCTTACTTTCTAGTTGGATGTATATTTCAGTCAGTCAATCAATAAACATTTATTGGGACCTGTTATGTCCCAGGCACTGTGCCTAGCACTGTAGATACAAAAAGAGGCAAAAGACAGTATTTACCCTCAAAAAAACTCACAATCTAAAAGTGGAGCAGAACAACAAGCAAACAAATATGTACAATCAAGCTAAGTACAAGGAAAATTGGGAAATAGTTAACTGAGGGAGGAAGGAACTAGAAGTAAGAAGGTTTTGGAATTGTTGAATTTGTCTTGGAGTTGATGAAAGATTGAACTATTCCTGCACCTGACCACATTCTTCACATTGGTAGAAATAATCCTGGGCCTCCATTTGAGTTGTCCTCATGATCTTATTGTGATATTTCCTCTGTATGCCTAGAAGTGCTTCTGGGACCTTTTTTTCTGTATCTTCTTTTATCCTTAATGATAGTTTTGAACACTGAACTTTTTCCATCTTGTATCTCAAATGCCGCATTCACATTGGTGGTACAATGAAAAGATCACTGGTTTCAGAAACAGAAAACCTCAGTTTCAATAGAAGCTCTTCATTTTACTACCTCTGGGGCCTTGGACATTTTATCTCTCTGTGGCTCTTTTTTCTCATATGCGAAATTAGGCAGTTGCACTGTTAAGGTCTCTTCTAGCTTTAACTCCCATCATAAGTTGGTGACAAATAAATTATCTTATTCCTTTAGTTGCTAAATAGGTTTGGTTGTTTACTAAATAAGAAAACTGTCTTTTACACAAGCAAATTCAACAAAAAATTAGGAATGGGAATGATTTTACTCCTACTAGCTGTCTTCTTCACCTTATTTAATTTAATGGGTAGTACAAAGATAGGGACAGGGAGGGATAACGTGAGTTTATCCAAACCTATTTAGGTCTCCAATATGGAAAAAAAGAGCCAATGTTTTTAAATGCCAAATTCAATATGAATTCAAACTATGTTTGTAATGTATATACTATATTACATGTGCATATACATATATATTCCATAATATGTATACATATGTTAGCACATTATATGTCATTTTATACACAGACACATATTTGACTCCATGTATTAGTAATTTTATTTCTTGATATCTCTGAAAAGATGTGGAAAATATTCCTCTTAAATGACATTGTGTGGTAGGTGATCTTGTGTCCCAGCGGGGAGTATCCTCAGCCTTCAGTTTTATAACCACTTATAGAATATAATCTTATTTCTTTATACGCACAGTCAATGTTTGATCAGTTGAGAATCGAGGCCAGCCATCACACCAAACAGTGACTGCTCACAAAGGCTTCCCTAGATCTTTATGGAGTTAAATTCTCATTATCTAACTGAAGGTCTCAGTAACATCCAACTCGTTATTTTAAAACATTTTGCTTTATTCATTTGCTGACACAGTTTATACTGTGATTCTGGAATATTCTTTATTAGATCAGAGCCAGTCAGTCTGCTTAGTGAAACTATAGCCAATCATTCAGGGGGAGAAAAATGCTTGGGTGGGATTCTCCAATACCAAAAAGAATGTTTGAGTTTTATAACACCGTGACAACAGGATCTATGTGATAAATCTATGCCAAGACACATCTAGGTGACAAAATGGATAAAACACTAAATGGTGGAATAAGGAAGAGCTGAAGTCAAATCTAGCCTCAATCACTTCCTGGCATTGTGACCCGGCATAGATGACAATCTATGTTTGCTTCAGTTTTCTCAATTATAAATTGGGGATAATAACTTCACAGGGTAGTTGTGATGATCCAAAGAAACATTATTTGTAAAGTGCTTAGCACAGTCCATTCCATTTTATGTACTCCATAAGAGGGACTTGCATATTTGAGTTAAAACACAAGTCAGGATTTCTCACTCTCAGCTCCAAATTTTACAGGAAAATCTTGAGATTTCTGACATCTATACCCAGAATGACACTTATTTATGTACCACAATGCTTAATTCTTGCTTAAAATCTAGCATACAAAATAATTTTCAAATCTCAAGAAAAGATATCAACCAGAGTCAACAGATTCTACTTAAAGAGATGTTTTGTTGTTGTTTGTTTTTTAAACCGTTACCTTTGATCTTAGACGCAATACTGTGTATTGGTTCTAAGGAAGAAGAGTGGTAAGGGCTAGGCAATGAGGATTAAATGACTTGCCCAGGGTCACCCAGCTATGAAGTGTCTGATGCCAGATTTGAACCTAGGACCTCCTGTCTGTAGGCCTAGTTCTCAATCCACTGAGCTACCCAGCTGCCCACTGAAAGAGATGTTTTAATGGTAAAAGGCAACTGTTGATCAAGATTATCAAGAAGTGGGCTTCTTGTTTAGATAAACTGATGTTTAGAAAAGATGAAATCCTTTGGGAACATTGAGGATCCAGTGGAGGGAAGGAAGGATTGGAGGAAAATAGCTAGAGGGAGATAATGGAATTGGTATTTGGATGGGAATTTTGGTGAATAAGATTCCAGAAATAGACATGAACCACCCTTTTCCCCCACCTATAATCACTGAAAGTATATGGCATTGGTGGGCAGCTAAGTGGCTTAGTGGATTCGAAGCCAGGCCAAATCTATCCTCAGATACTTTCTAGCTGTGTGACCTTGGGTACCCCAGTGCCTACCTCTTACCGCTCTTCTGCCTTGGAATCAATACGCAATATTATACTGATTCTAAGTTGGAAGATAAGGGTTTAAAAAATAGTATATGGCATAGAATATGGCATTGATAGCCACCCTTCAGTTTCAGACTATGCTGAGCTTGTAAAGATTCATTTCAATCCCCTTCTCAGAAATGAAGGTTCATAAAAAGTTCTCCTGTGGAACAAATATAAATAGGGTACCTGTAGGAGACACAAAAGTAAATCTAGATATTATCAGAAGATTATTTAGTAGTTTATAAGGTTTTAAAATATATTATACATAACATATTGGGCAATAGAAAGTAAAATAAAGAGCCTAGATGGTAGGAATGGACTTGAAGATACTACATTTAGAAAATAATTTTATATTCATCCACTATTCTAAGATAGTTAAAATTGTGTTACTCCCACAGAGGTGGAGCTTAGTAAATACTTTGGCTTCTAGGAATTGATCTATTAGAGATCAAAGGACACTTTGATTGAAGATAGGGAAATAAATTATGGCAGATAGTCAATATATAGTCACATTCCTCACTCTCTTCATTTTTATAGATAACCAGGGACCTTACTGAAGAAGTTAAGATTTAGATGAATAAATATCTCTTTCAAATTTTCATCAAGGAAATCCTGGTGATCCTTTCTGCTAGTTCCAACAAAGAATACATACATCTTACTACACTGTTTTTGCTAGGTAATGTGATGATTGCACAGGTTTAAGGAGGATGTATTTGAGGAAATGTCTACTTTACTATCCTAAAAACATTATGGAAATTCCCACATTTTTCTTAAGGGACCAAGCTATCTTCTCCTTTTGAGGTGGTGCTATTTACCATCTTTGATGCTCCATAAAGGGTCTTTTGATATAGAAGATTATGTAGTATTATAAATTAACATTGATCTCAGAAATCAGAAAAGTTGAATTCAAGACCCAATTTTGACATTGACTAGCTGTGGGGAAACTGAACAAACCAGCTGAACTCCACATGCCTCAGTTCCCTTATTTATATGTAAGGATAATTAAACTTACATTACTTATGTGACATGATTTTCATGAAAAACTTACTTGAAAGACATTAAAGAATTATGTATGTTAACTGTTGTTATACTTTTTGTCCTTATCATTATCTTCATCATTCCTAGAGGAATTTCTTTGATCTTGGAGCACTACTTGGGTTGAATGGGACATATGGATGTAAATCTTTTTCTACTGCCTACCTGTGTCTTTTATTATTATACAGTTTTCAGAGATTAACTGTACCAGAGCTGAGGAGTCAGTAATTCAATTTGGTTTGTAGGATTATAGAATAATAGAGTTAGAGTTAGAGCCAGAAGAACCCATAGAGGCTATTTAGTCCATTTCATATCCAGATAAGGAAACCAAGACACAGAAAGGCTGTGACTTGCCATATATATATATATATATATATATATATATAGCTACAATCTAAGGAAGGATCCAAACCCTGATATTCCTAATCATAAGCCTAGAACACTATATACTATATTATACTGCCTTGATTCAGTATATTTTAATTCAAGCCACGTGAATTCAACAAAGATATTCCTAGCTATCTGGCCCTGGGTAAGTAAAATAACACTATTTCCTTCAGTTTCCTCAACTGTAAAATGAACTAGAGAAGGAAATGGCAAACCACTCCACTATCTTTGTTCCCCTCCAAAATAAATAACAACAAAATGAGGTCACGAAGAATCAGACATCCTTGAACAATAAAAAAATCAAATAAGTATTTATCATTAAGCACTTTTGGGGGTCCAGAACACTGTATAATATGGCAAGGAAATATAAAATATAGATGAAATATAGTACCTACTATAATTAGGAAAGAGACAAGTAGATTTTGAATGGAGAAATTAGATTATTAGATTTAGGGACTCCTTTACCCTGATCCATTACCCCATGCTGTGAAATTGAGTATTATAATAAATCTAATACTATTTTATAACAACATTGTAGCAGTCAAATTGCATTATACCATCACTGACAGGTTGGGCTTACCTGTTGGGCCTACTTCCTGATTCCAATCAATTGAGTGTAATCACTGGTCTCATAGAAAGTTACTTCAGCTCCATTCCCTAATTAGTTCAGTTATCATCTGAATATTTCACTACTATCACAGAACTTATAATCTAGTAAGAGAATATGACACATTCATAAATCATGATAAAACAAAATACTATATGATCATTTTATCATAGCTCTATACAAAATGGGATGTGAGATCTTGATTACTGCTGGGGTAATGAATGAGAGTTGCCAAGAAGACTTGATATTTGAGTTGGGCTTTTAAAAGGAAGGTAGGGATATGAAAGGTAGAAAAGAGAAAAGGGAAGGGAGGGATCCCCAGCATAAAGAGAAATAGCAAAGGCCAAAGCATGTCCAAAATCTACATATTGGGAATGTCGAGTTGTTTAAATTAAGAGAGGAGAATAGCAGGAGATATATGTAAAGTGGTGGGATTGGTGCTTCACAGTAGAAAGGAGAAGTAAAATAGTTTGTACTTTTCTCATTAAGTAATAGGGAGTCACTGAGTATCTCTGAGCAGGGAGACATCCAATCATACATATACATATCTGTGAAGTATATGATTAGACATGATCAGATGTGTTTATGTTCATACATCATCAGACATATACATAAATAAAATTAGTCTGGCAGTGTTATGGAAGTTGAAATAGGAAAAGGGAAAATAGAGATAGGGAAACCTGTTAGGAGGCTATTGCAATATTCTATTTGAAAAGGAGGAGGAATGGCAGTAGAAGTAGGAGTATTAGCATTTTCACAGCACTTTAAAGACTGCAAAACACTTTATAAATGTTATCTCATTTGATATTCACAACAATTCAGTGATATAGGTACTAATGTTATTCCCATTTTACAGATAAATATAGAAGTTGAGAGAAGTTGTGACTTACCCAGAATCATAAAGGTAGTAAATGTCTAAGACCATTTTTTAACTCAGTTCTCTCTGACTCTAGGTCCAGTACTCTATGAGAGGACTTAAAATAGTAGGAACAGAGATTGAGGGACAGACATGAAATATTATTTTTGAGGAAGACTTGACAGTCAATTATAAAGTTTAGACTGATTTAGAACTGGACAGGACTTTAGAATAGTCATCTAGTTCAACCTTTTCATTTTTTAAATGAAGAAACTAGAAGTTAGATAACTTGACTAGTTCTCTATAGACATATCTGTATAGGATCATAGTTCTAAAACTAAAAGGAACTTCAGAAGTAATTTCTTCATTTTACGGATGTGGAAACTGAGGTCCATGAAGATTCAATGACTTGGCTTTGGTCACATAGATATTAAGTAGCACAGCAGAGATTAGTACTCAGATCATTTGTCTCCAAATCCAACTTTTTTCCTACATTATACCCTGGTGAGGGCAGAATCAAAGATAATAACTAGATTTTCAAACAAGAGCCTAGATAAATATTAGTGTCACTTATAGTAGCAGCAAAATCAGAAGGAAAAGAAAAATAATGAATTCATTCAGACATGGTGCTTTTGTAAACCCAAGAGCTATTGTTTGCTGTATGCATGGGGAGTAATGGTGTTATTAGATTATGAAGGAAACAAGAAATGTTTTGGACTATATGCTGTGGAGAATGAGTGAGTCAACATCAGAAAAACTATTAAACAGTGATGTTGGACCAGCTGAGGTAACAAGGGAAATTAGCTCAAGTTCATGGTTTTTCTAGTGAAGCTTAGTAGACCAGGAACAGGTGTGAAAAATAATTTCATATTGTCTTTACCTCTTCAACATTATCACAGTGCTAGTAAATCTAGGAAGGAAATGTGTCACATTCACAAATAATGTTAATACAAATTATTTTTGTTTTATCATAGATATAAACAAAATGGGATATAAGAACTTTATTATTTGGCAGATGGGCAAAGGGTAACCAATGGGCCCCAAACTTGATGGTGAGTTGGGAGGTGTCTATCTCAAATTTTCCCTGCTTATAATGGGTAGATGACAACAATTTGTTCCAATAATGAAAGTAGCTGAAACAAGTGCTATGGAAATTGGTCAGTCATCAAAGATGTTAAAGTCATCCACTAAATCTTGGGCCATCATCAGTCATCTGTGCTGACTTTTGTTTTGTCACTGGACTTTGATGATTCTGAAGACTTTGTGCAACTCTTTCTCACTTAAATCGAAGTCGTGCACATGTCAATACATCAATCTATGAAATTGATGGTCGTCTTTGAAAACAACAAACAACTTGTCACAGTGCTTACACATTGTTAGTCACTTTAACAAAATATTTGTTAAGGTGAGGTACTGGTCAAAGATTACCAAGAATTAGCACAAGCACATTAGAAACATTGGAAACACAAACAAGGAGGAATTCCAGGTTAATTGGTAGTGCAACATTAAAGTGGCAGAACATGGGGCCAAATGAGCCATATTTGGAGACAAATGAAACCAGATTGAGAGAGATGTACTGGGACATAGAGTTTGGTACCATGGATAAAGTCAAGAAAGAGGATATGTGGAAAGAAAAGATGTTATGTTCTGAAAGTAAACTTGTAAAGTTCCAGTTGTTGGAAGTGCTGTAATTCTGTGAAATGAGTTTATGAGATGTTGAGTTCTTAGATATGACCATGCTAATGCATGACTGAAGGAAGATGAAGAAGCTGAAATGCTTTGTCTGTTGCTGACTGATCCTTCCTTCACCCTGACAGATCTACCAGTATTTTTTGCAAAGTTTTGGTCCATAGAGTTTCTCATGAAAGTTATTACCATAACATGAATTTATATTTATTGGCTATGCTCAGTGTAGCTGACAGAACAAAGCAGTTTCAGATTGAGATTAGTACTGAGATAGTACCTTAATGTATCAATCTAAGAAATTGTTAGTTCCTGTCATCTCCAGTCAACCAGCATTAGTCAGGCAAAGTTTAATGACTGGCAGTCAGGAGCTGCTGTTATTTCGAAAGGGAACTGGAAGTTCAAAGGACTGAGATAATTTCCAAACTAGGGTGATCAGAAAATACTTCATACAGAAGACATGTTTAATCTTTACCTTGAGATACTGATAGGCAAAGATGGGTGGAAATAGTATTCCAGGTAAAGAGCATAGTTTGTATAAACAAAGTCCTTGAATGAGAAATTTGGTCTTTATTTGTTAGGTAATAAGAAGCTATTGAAGATTGAAGTGAGGAAGTCATATCATCAGAACTTTTTTTTTTAATCTAGTAGCCAGGTGTAATAAAAATTGAAGAGTGGAGAGATGGCATTGGATCAGGTGAGAGATAATTAGGATCTGAATTTACCTGGATGAGAACAATCAAAGATCCTTAAAAATGGAGAAAGGGATTTAGGGTTCAATTCAATCTCCCTTTCCCAACTGATTATTGTAGTATACGGAATCAAAGGCAGACCAATGCAACTTTCACTTAGAGCAGGAGTTCATAAATGAGGTTCATGGTTAGATTTTAGAAGGCTTATAAACATAGATGGGGAAAAATATACCTTTTTCTCAATATAATTGACTTCCTTTGTATTTCTATACATTTTATTTTAGGCATTTAAGAGCATAATTCCAAGGATGCCATAGATACCATCAGATGGCCAAAGGGTTTCATAACACAAAAAGGATAGCAATTCCTATTTAGAGAGTATATAATGAGGAATAGGAGCCACATGAAGTTTCAGGCAGATTACTAGGCAAACTACAAAACTTTTAGTACCTTTTGACCTACTATTAACAAACCAATAAAGAAGTATGGAACACCTGTTATGAGCCAGGCACTGATGATATAAAAGTACAATGACTGAAACAATCCCTATTGACAAAAAGTTAAAGGGAGTGTTAAGTCTTGGGACAGTTTTAAGCTTTTAAAGCTAAAAACTTAAAAATATTGGACTCTTAAAGCTTAAAACTACACTGACTTCTAGGATATATAGATGGATGTAGGATCTAGGATGTATAGAGAATAATATAAAGATACTAATTATACAAAGTGGTTAAATATGAGATAATTTAAGAGGTAGTGCAATAGCAATTACAGTGGGTCAGGAAAAACTTTATGCAGAAGATAGTTGTATTTGAGCTGGTTCTTAAAGGAACAACTCAGAGGTGAAGAGGAAGTACATTCCATTCATGGAAGATGACCAGGGCAAATGCTGAGAGAGAAGATAAACAGAAAGATGGCTGTTGGGATGGATTATAGTGAAGAAGGGGCAGTCATTGACAACGAAGCTAGAAAGATATGTTGGGTCAAGAATGTGAAGACTTTTAAAAATATAACAGAGGAATTTACATTTGATTTGATTGAAAAGAACTGAAATTTCCTGAGTGATGTAGTCAGATCTTCACTGAAGGAAAATCATTTTAGCTATAGTATGGAGAATGAACTAGAGTTGGGAAAGACTTGAGGCAGAGAGATCAGTTATGTGTTTACAATAATTTAGGTCAGAAGTAATGAGGGCCTGAACTAAGATGGTAGCTTTGAGAAAAGATAAGAAAGATTTTGTGAAAGTAGAAATGACAAGATGTGGTAGCTGTTTCTATGGGGAGGATAAAGGACAGTAAGGAGTCAAGGATACCAATCTGGGAGCCTAGAAGAATGGTAGTACCTTTGACCATAATGAGGAAGTCTGGGAGAGGGATACATTTTTTGAGGGAAAATAATGTTATATTTTGCACATATTGAGTTTAAGATTTTCTAGGATGCTCAGTTTGAAATTTCAAATAATAATGGGTGATGTGGTAGTGAAGCTCCTAAGAGAATTAAGAGAATCTATTACTACATGTATAGATCTGTGAATCATGAGCATAGACCATACTATGATCATACTTTAAGGATGTTAATAATAGTAGAATAAAAAAGACTCTCTTACGGAAATATTTATAGCTACATAATTTCTTATAACAAGAAACATTAAAAAATATATATGTGGCATGATTAGAGAATACTTGAACAAATAGTGGTATATGAATTCAATTAAATATTATTATGCCATTAAAAATGAAATATATGAAGGTTATAAAGAAATATCAGGAGGCCTATAGGAAGAGAAAAAACAAGCAAGACCAAAACAACAATAAATATATAGACAAGATGAATAGATATAATCATGACGGCAACCAAATTAGGAAAAATATGCAAAAGGAAAATAGTTCAAGAGCGGCCTTGGAAATAAACAGAGGATTTTGTTATTTTTGTTAAAAGATATATAAAGCTTATGCTTTTGTAAAACAAACTATTCATGGATATTTAGAGGTTTGTGATGTTTTAATTATTTATTTTAATTTTTAATTTTTTGATAATTACTATGTTTAGAATAATAATATCTAGTCCAAAATAATAATAATAATAATAATAATAGCTAACATTTACATAGGGCTTAATATGCTTTATGTTCCAGACATTGTGCTAAATACTTTATAGATATCATTTCATTTTATTCTTACAACAACCCTGGGAGGAAGGTATTGTTATAATTTTCATTTTACAGATGAAGAAACTGTGGACTACTCAGGGTCACATAGCTATTAAGTGCCTAAGACCACATTTGAACTCAAATTTTTCTGACTTTAAACTCTGCTACTCTTACCATTGTGCCATTTAGCTGTCTCCTCAGGGAAGAACTTCCAATGTGGCACATTGAATTGGGGGCTGGCCTTGGATTAAAAAAGACCTGGTTTCAACTCCTGCTTCCAGCCAGACTAGCTGAGCTATCATTGGCTAATGGTTCAACTACTCAATGCTTCAGAAAATTTTCTAATACTAGGTTATAAACAAATTGGGGATATTAATAAATGCAATGTGCATTTGTAGAAATTTAACACTAGTTTGTACCCATTCTTCATTACCCCCAAGACAACCGTTAGATTTTAGTGGATGGGGGAAAAAGTTTAATTTTATAATTGAAGCTACTGCATGCTTCTCTCCTGAGACCCTCCCTTTCATCCTGCTGAACAGTGATGGAGAAAAGCTTTTTGTTTATCTATAAATAAGCCTTTTCAGATAGTACAAAGGAGAAAAGTGAATATACCCACCTTTCTAAAGATCTTTGTTGCCCAGAATAGTTGGAATCATCCAATCAAAGAGGCTTTTCCCCCTCCCCCTTTACAATAAAAACCATGTAAATCTATTTTAAAATATATCTATCCGCCTGCCCTTTGATCCAGCCATACCATTGCTGGGTTTGTACCCCAAAGAGATCATAGGGGAAAAGACTTGTACAAAAATATTTATAGCTGTGCTCTTTGTGGTGGCAAAAAACTGGAAAATGAGGGGATGCCCTCCAATTGGGTAATGGCTGAACAAATTGCGGTATATGCTGGTGATGGAATACTATTGTGCTCACAGGAATAATAAACTGGAGGAATTCCATGTGAACTGGAATGGCCTCCAAGAATTGATGCAGAGTGAAAGGAGCAGAGCCAGAAGAACATTGTACACAGAGACTGATACACTGTGGTAAAATAGAATGTAATGAACTTCTGTAGTAGCAGCAATGCAATGATCCAGGACAATTCTGAGGGATTTATGGAAAAGAACGCTACCCACATTCAGAGGAAGAACTACAGGAGAGGAAATACAGAAGAAAAACAACTGCTTGAACAAATGGGTTGATGCAGACATGATTGGGGATGTAGACTCGAAAAGACCACACCAATGCAACTATCAATAATATGGAAATAGGTCTTGATCAATGACACATGTTAAAACTAGTAGAAATGAGCGTTGGCTATGGGGGGAGGTGTTTGGGGGGATGAAGGGGAAAATAAGAACATGAATCATGGAAACATGGAAAGTTTTTTTAAAAAATAAAATTTAAAATAAAATAAAATATATCTATCCATTGAGATTAATTTTTAAAATAGTGCAAAGATTTCACACACACACACACACACACACACACACACACTCCTGTAAAGAAGATATAATTAGATAATAAAGTAAATAACTTTCCTAGATCCTATTGGATCTAATTGACTTTGAGATACCCCAATTTCAAATGAAATTTCTTAGAAACTACTGGATTCTCCCTAAATGTAAGTTCATAATGACCCTTTATAACTTATCAGGTAGGGTATAGAAGAGTTACTTATTAAGGGACCAGCTGGACTGGAGAAACCCTCTGAAGTCCCTTCTAACTCTTTAGATTTTGTGAGAGCACATAACCTAACAGTTCAAACACGAGGATGAAAAGAAAAGGTGGGGATCAAGAACCTGTCAAATCACTGAAGGGAGAGTGATATGAAAAAGTGACTGGGCCACTCACAAGGGAATGAGGAAAAATTTGGGGAAAAGGGAGAGGGAAAAGGAGAGAGATGAGTCCACTGGTAGGAGGAGAAGAAACACACACACACACACACACACACACACACACAATTGAGGTTCTGTCAGAAGCCTGGCAGGAAGCCAGAACTAGAGAAGTACTGTCTTTGTATTCAGTATAGTTTTCCAATGCCTTCCAATTTTGTCATCATGATTTATAGTGAAACAAAAATTACTTGTCCTTTGCTAGTTTTTTTATAGACTTCTTCTCAGATCCTCCTCAAGGTTGAAGGGGGAGTAGGGAAGAATGCATTTTCTGTGTTTTGAGCTGGAAAAAGTGAATGGAATGATACGAAGAATACAAGTGCAAAGGTTAAATTGGAATAAAGGAGATAGACTTATTTCCTCTGAAACAAGAGAGAAAGAGTCATGAATAGAAATACAGAGAAAATTTTAGAGAGGGAAGGGGTAGCTTAGAAATCTCGTGTCAGAAGACACCTATCTTCTCACAAAAGTAGGAAGAAGCTTAAGACTTTGGCTAGAGCTTGGAATGGAGAGGGCAGTATCTTCTTGGTGGCAGGGAGTCTTTCTGAATAATTGTGGGATTTCATTATTCAGGCCTTAGATTTGGGCCAATAGGGTTTAGGTGACCTCATCCTATTAGGGTTATTTTCTGAATCTAATTAGGGTCAATACAACCAATCAACAATTACTAAGCACCTGTGCCAGGCACTGTGCAAAATGGTGTGGACTCAAATACAAAGAAACAATTTCTACTCTTAAGGAGTTTATATTTTACCAGAGAAATAAATAACAAGTACACTTATAACTAAATGCAAAATTCTTGAATGTATACTTGGAAAGTAATAATAGTCTGAAATAGGATCATTCCCTGCACACAATTATTGAATCTAGAGATTGGTAGTCTTAATGCAAAGTAAGTTCTTAAAGGTCCATTATAATTCATGGTGTGTGTGGCTATTGATAAAGTCCACTGAGAGACTTGAAATCTTTAAGTAAGCAATTCCTAGCAAGCCTGCAGAGCAAGATCCATCCATCCACTCTACTTTGCATCTGTTGCTCTGCTTAGTTTCAATTCCATAGACCAAAATTCCACCACAATAACCATCTCTCCATACCATCATCACTTCTAATTTCATAACCATGCTGCTAATGCAAGCCTTGATTGACATCATCTCCCTCAGCCTCTTCTCCCCACTGAATGTAGGGCTAGAGGATGGACTACTAAACTCCTCCCAATACCTTCCTTTATAAAGGGAAAAAATTGGACTTTCAATTCACTCTATTTTTCATCTGATGCTCTGCCTGGTTTCTGCTCCTCAAAATAAGATGCCTACATTCTTAGGTACCTCCTGGTATCTCACTGGCTCCCCACCACCATTTTCCTGCATTTTTGTGTGTGTGTTGTTTTCCTTCATTAGATTGCAAAGTCCATGGGGTTAGGGGTGGGGAAGAGGAAGTGCCTTTCTTTTTTTATGTTTGTATCCCCACTGCTTAACACAATACCTGGCACATAGCAGGTGCTTAATAAATGTTTTTTGGATTAAATTGTATCTGTACCCTGATCTTCTTAGGAATTTCTAAATGCCAGAACCACCTCTGATTTTTAAAAATATATTTTACTGAACCCCAATCTTAGAGTGGACAGTGGGGGGACACCCCAGGCTGGCGCTAGGCAGCTGGGCAGGATATTGGGCCAGTCAATCACTAGCCAGATCACAGATGCACAACATAGAAGCTCAGGGTTGGCTGTGGCCAAAATCATCTGCAAGATAAACACCCACAAAATGATGGGGCCCAAGCAAAAGTATCTGGACTGACTAATCCAATGCACAAATGAGTGAACATGGCCATACCACAGCTGGCTAGCACATTAGGAACATACATCTCACAGCACCTGAGAGGCTTTTTCCAAGCCCTGATCCTGACCAACCACCAAATTATGTATTATGACAAACATTTCATACAGTACCTTGCATCACAAAATAGTCTGTTCAATTTAAGCAATTTCCTAGATAAAAGCGTCATGCAGAATTAGTATATGTCTACTTCCTTCAGGTAATGTAGCAGATCATAGACTGGTACCAGTTGACTTCATCAAAGAGCCCAATGGAGTCAAGCAATCCAAGAGTACTGACAAGCTTCTGAAAACTCTCCCAGTTCTGAATAGAACCAGCTCAGCAATCTGCTTGGTTTTATTTATTTGTTTGTTTGTTTGTTTTAAAACCCTTACCTTCCTTCTTAGAATCAATACTGTATATTGGTTCCAAGGCAGAAGAGTGGTAAGGGCTAGCCAATGGGGGTTAAGTGACTTGCCCAGGGTCACACAACTAGGAAGGATCTGAGGTCATATTTGAACCTAGAACCTCCTGTCTCTAGGCCTGGCTCTCAATCTGCTGAGCCACCTACCTGCCTCCTAATTTGTTTGATTTTAAAAGATGCATATCCCAGTGAGTTCACTAATAGTGTCATTAGTTCAGCCTTCATTTATCTCTTTAAGGATACGATCAGGCTGCTTGTAGTTTACAATGAAAAGATGATTAACCTACTTGTGAAAAGAAGCACTGGAGAGTAACAAAAAAATTGCTGGAAAGAACAGCCAAATTGTCTGAGTTCCTGAAAGTTGCTGCACAAGTTGGCATTGATCAGAATGATATTTCAGATCTACTCAGATCCCAAGAAGCCTGTTTGAATCACTAGAACAGCACATGCCTCTTCTGGAAGGACACAGGGCCAAGGATCTTTTGGCAGCTTAACAAACAAGCAACCTAGCTAGTGTTGTGTCCACAATTTCTAGCACCAGCAAGATCCTTGGCAGAGTGACCAAGAATCAGAATAAACAGGCACTGGATGAAGATCAAGCTAGACTTTAGACCTTGAAGGAGAAATGTTTAAAGGAAATTTTAATGGTTCCCAATTCTGCCTCTGTAGCTTTATTCTCTTGAGGATTTTATCAGGGAAAAGCATGGCTATTTTTCCTGCTATTTAATTTTTTATCCTCATAATGGCTATATACAACACGTTGACCAATATCTCTGGCAATTTCTTGATCTTTCATTAATTTGAACACATTGAATACTATTATCACTAAGGAGATACTACTGAAACAAAACTAAGGCGCTGGTCTTCCTCTGACAGCTTTTCCAAGTTCCACCTCTTCAGAAATTCCTGTGTATTTTGACTCTGTGTTTGAAACAAAGCCATTGATCTCTGAGTATAGAGCTGCATATGATAACACTGCATCACTACAAGCTTTACTTGCTTAGGAGCACAAAGGAATTGTGGTCAGCCAACAAGATAGAACAGTCCTTATAAATGACCTGGCCTCCTCCCTTGCTTACATCATGGGAAATCTTGACTTTAGAGTGAGTATCCCAAAATGTGACATACAAAGAAATCAGCCTATTGAGAAGAAAGTGTCCAGAGGAATGAATTGGCACATTAAGATGAATACATTGACTACTTGGAGTTCCGCCACCATCTGTCTTGTTCTACATATGAACCATTTCACTCAGTTCTCCAAAAGCAGGAGATGTGCTGACAACTCAACACTGGTAAAAGAAGAAGAGCCTGAACATTTGCAATTTTCATTAGGGTTAGAAGCTGGGCACTCTCTTCTAATATAATAAATAATTAATTACTTTGCAATATATATGTATGTATATATTACTGCGATCAGTTAAATTTCCCATGTATCACTTCATCCCAAAAAAGAGTCAACCTACATAAATAAAGACTTTTAGGAGAAGAGGAAAGAAAATATCAGTGCTGATCAATACAACAAAAAAAATTCTTAGTATAATTTCCCACTGTGATGAGCCTCCCACTTCTGTAAAGAAATCAGAAGGATCTTTTCATATCTCTTTTGGGTCTTGCTTGTTTTTTGTAATTTTACAGTATTCATTTTCAATTGTTTTGTGGTTGTTCTTTCCATTTTCATTGTTTTAATCATTATGCTTATTGGATTTGTTATGGCTTTACTCACTTAACTCTGATTTAGGCCGTTCCTTGCTTCTCTGTATCCATTATATTCATCACTTCTTACAGCACAGTAAATATTCCATTACGCTCATATACCACAATGTTTTTCTTTTCCCCAATCAATGGGCAACTACTTTTTTTCCCATTTCCTTGTTACCCCAGAAAGATCTCTATCAATATTTTGGTGCATATGGATTCTTTTTTTTTCTTTTTTTTTTTAAAGCTATTGCTTCCTTGGAACATATATATATATATATATATATATATATATATATATATATATATATATATATATATATATATAACTACTAGTAGAATTACTTGGTCAAATGATGTGTACATTTTAGTCACTTTTGTTTGCAAAATGTTTTTCAGAACTGGTTATCAGTCTCATACCAATTTTTTATCCTGATTTTGGATATCTACTACCTACTCTAACTATTCAAAAGTTGGGGCCTTAGTGGTTTTAATTCTGGCTCTCTTCTTTATCCAGTTTTTCTAGTTTGAAATTTCCTGTTTCTCGCCTTGGACCATCCTTCTGGCCTTGACAATTTGCTTGCTTTCCTAATAACTTCCCCTTTCCTTTGCCATTATGGCAGAGAGGCCCTGGATTCCATTGTTTATTCTGATTCTACTGGCAGAGGCCATAGCCCTGAGGCAGAATGTCTCTGTATTACAGAAATAAAAGAAAATTTGGCTAGAAAATGTCTGCCTGCAGAAACTTAAGGCCAGTTCATGATACAAGTAGGCATTCTTCCACCCATTTAACAAATACTTACTGAACTCCTTTTATATACAAGCTACTAGACTAGGTTATGGACATACAAAAATAAGAGACAGTCCCTCTCCTCCCAAAATTTGTAATATACTAAGGGAGATTAAACGTGTGCATATGTAAACACAATACAAAACAAAATGTGATAGATGCATAAAAGAGATTAAAACAAAGTCTAAACAAGCATGAAGGATTTTTTGAAGGAAGAGATCATTTACTGGTTGGAGGATCAGAGAACTGTTTATGGAAAAGGTGGGCATTTGAGCCTTCCTCCAGTGAAAAAAGAATTCAAATGATTGAAATAGGTCAGGATAGGGAAATGGATTACAGCTTAAGGGCACAGGATAAACAAGTATATGAAGGTGGGAAAGAATGAGAATTTATCCACTGAAGGAAAGAGTAGTCATTCACAAGTTAAGATAGAGAAGGTAGGTTGGTGCTAGATTAAGTGTTTTGAATACTATAGTGTGAACCCTACTCAATTAGCAATAGAGAGTCATTAAAGGTTTTTGAGCAGGGTAGTGATGTGAACAGACTTATTCACTGAAAAATTAATCTTGCAGCTGAGCTAGGAGACACCAAAGATAGAGATAATGGATAGAAGATTTTCATAAGAATTCAGGTAAGATTCAGTAAGGGTATAGATTAGGATAGTGGCAGGGGTTGGGCATAAGAGATATTGAGAAGCTTATTCCCTAAACATTGACTTATTGATTATATGATAAGATAAAGGGAAATGGGTGAATCAAAAATAATTCCAAAGTTAAATTATAGCCCAAATCAGGCAGTTTCTAGATTAGTGGAGGGAGCTGGTATTAGCATCAATGAAGGGCTATGGATCTAGGCAAGCAAGGGATTAGTCAATTAAGGTCAAAGTGAACCCAGATTGTGTCAGTAAATTAGTCCACAAGAATTTGTGAAATCTTTATTACATGTTAGACACTGAGCTAAATATTGGGGATACAAAGACACATTATTGAAAGTGATTTCCTTTAGGGGAGGTGACATTATTTTTGAAAGGGATTATTTTTATTTTATCTTATATTTTTCAGCAAACAAGTATTTATTTTTCTCTTCTTATCTACCCTAAATTTAAAACCAAAGCAAACAAAAATAAAACAGAACTCTTATATCAAATCCACATAATTAAGAAAATAAATTCCCTCATTGCCCATGTCTAATAATATGTGTCCCATTTTGCATCATGAATGTATCAACTCTGAAGTGGGTAAATAAACACACAGGAGTTTCTAGGGGGAAAAAGGTTGAAGGAGGACTGAAGGGTGATTGCTTAAAACACAGTTATATACTAGAAATCTTGCCAAACACACAAATACAGGACTTGGGAATGGATGGTGACAGTTGGGAAGCAACTGTCGCTTCAGAACCAACTTAGCCAGGATTTTCCTATTAAATGACAATGAGCCTTTTGGGTTGTGGAATGAAACAGGAGGAAGTTATAAAAACACAGTTTAATAGATAATTTAAGGGTAAGTAATGTAGGGAGAGGTCACCCTAACCTAGGTATCTAAGGACAAAACTCAGGGACTGGGAACTGGGTCAGAATCTATCCTATTCTAACCCAGGCTATCTGGATTATCTTAAAAGGCTGGAAGGTGAATGGATGTCTCACAACTTGAGTTCACTTCTGTTCCAGCAATGATCCAGCACAGGTCCTCAGCAAAATTAATCCAAAAAGGTAAAGACAAGGAGCTTGAGTCAGCCTGGGATGTCCACCACCCAAGTCTGATCCTCCTGCTCAACTTGAATTTCCCACAGGCAGATGTTTCTTCTGGGAGAGAAATCCACTCTCCTGGGCTCTCCACTAGAGGCAGTTCACCAGCATCCAACTGCTGTCAGCCATAGCAGAGTCTCTGAGGAATCACTTCCTTCCTTGCCACTATTCCATCAGTGGAACCTTTAGGTCTTCTCTGACAGCCTGGGTGCTAATTTCACTAAATGTCTAAACTCTTAATTTTCTTCATAACACCTTTCTCTGTCAGGAGGCAGAGAGCTTAGTTCATCAGGAGTTCTCTGGAATCATGGGTATACATTGCATTTTCAGAGATTTTTGTCTTTCAATATTATTTCTCTTTATATTGTTCATATTACTGTGTAAAGTGTTTTCTTGGTTTTGCATTCCTTACTCTGCTTTAGTTCAGATCTTCTCAGGTTTCTCTGAAATCATCCTTTTTGTCATTTCTCATGGCACAATAGTATTTCATTACATTCATATACCATGATTTGTTTAGCCATTTCTTAATTGATGAGCACACATAGTTTCCAGTTCTTTGTCACTATGAATAGAAGTGCTATAAATGTTTTTGTGAATATGAATCTGTTTACCCTTGTTTTGTTCTCTTTGGATTGCAGATCTAGAAGATATATCACTGAGTCAAATGGTATGCCCTGATTAGTGAGTTTGGGGGCATAGTTCCAAAATGCTTTCTAGAATGACTAGACCAGTTCAATATTTCAACAACAGTACATTAAGGTATCTAACATTTATCATTTTCCCTTTTTTGTGAGCTTCGCCAATATGATGGATTTGATGTATTGCATCAAAGTAGCTTTAATGGGCATTTATCTAATTATTAAAGATTTGGAATATTTTTCTTTTTTTTAGCTGATAGCTTTAAAAAAAAGTTTTTTTACAATGTACTTAGTAACCACCACCACCACAAGACATTTAAATAAACAAATGCCTAAAAAAGATCTGCAAATCCACAAACTGCATTTTTTAGAATTTGTTTTAAAATATATAAATTATAGTGTATTAATATAAACTTCCTCTGGTTTTTTAATTCTTTTAATGTAATCACAGTATATATTCTTATTCTCTTTTCTTTTTTATTTCTTCACATATTTCTCTTATTTTGTTTACATTTTCAATATTTGTCATTTCTAATAACATAACATAATCGATTATTACATGCAAATATCACAATCTATTCAACCATTTCTCCCACTCATTGCATTTGTGTTAATTCCAATTATTTTGTCATTATAAACAAAGCTTCCATGAATATTTTCAGATATACACAGATAGCTTTTTACTCTCTCAATAATGCCTTTAGGGCCTATCCTAGTAATAGGTTCCCTGGGTCAATGACAATGGACAGCTTTACAGCTCTTATCTCCATCTTGTTTTCTAAAAAATAATTCACAGCCCCTCTAACAAAGTAATATTAGGCCTATTTCTCTATGTTTCTATTAGCATTTAATTTGATCAACTTAACCCATCTGGTTTTCAGTTAACATAAATTACTGGGGCCACATTTAGCTAGATTAGGCAACAGATGCAATCTGTTGCCAGATCCATACTCTTTCCAAAATCAAGTCTTTTAGCTTTATCCTACTCCATGGACCTATTGTTCCAATGATACAACTCCTCAGTAATGCAGTATTATCCATAGTATGAAAGTGTTGAAGTAAATCTTTTGCAGAACATTTATGGTCACTAAACCATTGTCATGCCAGAAACTTATGTTTGGATTATGTATATGCTCAGGCTTAGATCTACTTACTATTAAACTCATCAAGTGTGCATGGGCTCTCCAGATATCTATTATATTTAACTTATCTAAGGATCTATTTATCTCCTTAACTTCCTTCTTATTTATTATTTAGTTAGATTTATCTAGTTCTGAGAGGGGAAAATTAAAGTCCCCCCACTATTATTATCTTGTTATCTATTTCTATTAGTATCTCATTTAGTTTTTCCTTTAAAAATCTGGATGCTATGTTTCTTGGGGCATACAGGTCCAATATTAATAATGCTTCATTATCCATAGTACCCCTCCAATTAGTTAACCTGTTCATCCCCTGCAATTATTTCCATTTCTGCCCCAATTCCTTCAGAGATCATGACTGCTATCTCTGCCTTCTTTGGGTCAGCTGAAGCATAGTATATTCTGTCTTAGCCCCTCACCTTCACTCTTTGTATGTGTATTTCATTTTCAATGTGTTTCTTATAAACAACACATTGTCAGGCACTGGGTTTTTTTTTATCCTTTCTGCTATCTGTTTTCTTTCCATGGATGAACTCATTCCATTTACACTCAATGTCATAGTTACTAGCTGTGCATTTCCATCTATTCCATTGCTCCTTACTGTTTGTCCTCTTCTCCCTTTATTTCCACTGTATTCCTCTAATTTCCTTTTACCAATACCTCTCTGATTAACAACCCTTTGCCAAAACCTCCCTTATCATCTCCCCTTTGGTCTCCTAGTCCCAAATTGGCCCACCATTCCAAAGTTCCTTGTCCCTTGTCACTTCCCCTTTCATTCTTATTCTATCCACATTTCCAAAAATCCCTTCCTTATCCTCCAACTTTGCCCTCCCTTCTTGATATGAATTCACTTCTAAAAATCCTTCTCCTACTTTGTCCTGAGTCCCTCACTTATCCCCCTCACCTTACTCCCTTATTTCTTGATACATACTCCTCTCTAAGTATCTGTCTTTTTCCATCCTTTACTTATCTCCTTTCCTTCCTTTCTCCCAACCTACCCTCCCTTTTATTATTCCCTCAGTCCCCAAGAGACTCCCAGGCCCTTCCTTATCCAGTTCCCCTTCCCTCCTGTTTCTCTTCAGCTTCACTCCTGATTCCTGTCTGGTTGCTTTTAAACTTGATTTTGTGGTGTTATTTTTGTTTTTCCAGATGTTTTAGGAGGACAAGAAAGGTTCATGCCTTATTCCACCATCTTCCTACAATGCCAGAATTGTTTTTTTTTTCATGATTTTATGTCTTCTTTTGAGAATTTCCCATTCATGGAGGAATTTACATTCTACTGGGAGATGTAACACAGCAAAAACTAGGAACAGTTTCTTAAACAGATTCTTAAAGGAAGATTGAACAGATTCTTAAAGGAAGAAAGGGAAACAAAGGGAAAAATAAAGAGGAAAAATATTCTGGGAACTGGAAATCAGCCATGCAAAGATGATGTAACAGGGAAGGAAATGTAATATATCTAAGAACTAACTGCAAGTGGGCAATGTACCTAGATGGCTTGACTTCTGGGGACCCTACATTTCTCAACATATGGCCATGTACTGAACCCATGCTCTGATTTGTATGCCTATTGAATATGAAGAGTCTTACCTATTATAAATGTATAAGGTGATGGAAAACCTCATAGACCTTAGACAAAAGTAATTTTTTAGTGTCTACTATATTCAAAACACTGATCAAGATGCTTCAGTGGCTATAAGGAATTTTAAGGCACATTCCCTCTCCTTTATAAAAGTCAAATCCACTGTAATCAGGCCTGTGTTACTATTAAAGATATGAAACTATAAACATCCCATTGTCTATAATATTTCTTCATTTGATATACTAAGAGGGACCAGGCAGTATTAGGGTTTTGTTGAGTGAACTTCCAAATGTGGGGAAAACATTTTGCCTCATTTATGTAACTATTATGAAATTCCCATCACAAAATCCTCAAGCTATTTCTTTATTAGTTCATTACTTCATAATTAAGAGTTAAGGCAATTGAGGATAGAAATGTTGCTGATAAGGTCATTTCCCTTTGTGCCTACTAATCCAGATCCAACAAACCATTTAAAACTTAGCAGTTGGTTGTGGTCTCATCTGTCATTGCTTTATTTTTATAATTGCCTCTCTTATCTTTGCATGTATCCACTCTGTAGGTTAATTCATCAATTTTCTCACAGACACTCAGAATCTCAGAGTTGGAAGGAACTTTAGAAACCATTTAGTACAAAACTCATCTGAAGTTGGAATCATTTCTAAATCATCCCTGACAAATGTACATACAATAAGAGTGTTTCCTAAAGATAATGATTCTTCCTTCCAGATAATGGTGATTTTTGTTCCCTCTCCCTAAATGGAGAGTTCTGAGTTAGAATCTCTTTAGATCAAATTATCAAGCCTTCAAAAATATATATTCTATCATACATTCTAACTCTCCTTCTCATACCAGCTTCCTTCCATCTATCACTCTTCATTCAATTCAGTTTAGTTCAATTCAACAATAATTCATTAAACAAATCACTGTGCTAGACCTGAACATAGAATGGTGAAAAAATAAAAAATAAATAAAAACAGTCCGTGGGCTAATTGAATGTAATGAAGGAAAGAATCAAATGTATGTGATGAAGGAAGAATAAAAAATAATTTTAATTATCTTCAGTTAAATAAAGTTATCATCAAAATCTGCCCTTACGTGGGTAAGAATAAGTGGCTCACAAAAACAGCTTGACTTCAGATCAGAACAGACAATTTAGGAGTTAATTAAATGGAGTTTTCCTTCTGAATCCAAACAGAATCAGTCTAAATTCTCTTCATATAATAACTCTTCAAATTCTTAGAGACAATTATTATGCTCCCTATCTTCCTTTATGCCAATCAGTAGGTCAATAAGCATTTATGTAAACATGTCATCCACTGTGCTAAACAATAGGGAAACAAATAAATACAAGTAGAAAGAACAATATGTTCTACCCTCGAAGAACTTATTTTCTAATAGGGAAAGACAAAACATAAAAAGAATTTGAAAATGTAGGTGGGGAGTGGAATCTGACTTGGAGACATGCAAGAGAAGTCTAGGAATGTGGCTTAGAGAGGAATTAAGACACGATTGATATTTATAGCAGGTCTCTTTTGTGCAGGCAAAGAACTGGAAACTGAAGGGATGTCCATTAGTTGGGGAATGGCTGAACAAGTTGTGGTACACAATTGTAATGGAATGCTATTATACCATAAGAAATGATAAACAAAACAATTACAAATAAAAACCTGAATAGACCATTTGAAGAGATGCAAAATGAACTGAACAGAACCAGAACATTGTACACAATAACAATAGTGTACAATGACCAATTGTGAATGACTTGATTTTTATCAACAATGTAAGGACTCAGGACAACTCCAAAGGACTCATGATGATGATTTTTTTTAAAATACCTATCTCCCACCATAGAAGGAATTGATTGAGTCTGAATACAGATTAAAGCATTCCATTTTTCACTTTATTTCCTCCATGAATTTTTCTCTAGTGAGTGATATGTGTCTTCTTTCACAGTCTGATGAACATGTAATTACTTATTGTATGATAGCATGTGCATAACCTATATCATAATGCCTGCAATCTTGGAAGCAGCGTAAGGTGGAAGGGAGAGAGAGAACACAGCAAAATGTTAGGAAATGATTATTAAAAATTGTATCAATGGGGCAGCTGGGTGGCTCAGTGGATTGAGAGCCAGGCCAAGAGTCAGGAGAGCCTGGGTTCAAATCTGGCCTCAGACACTTCCTAGCTGTGTGACCCTGGGCAAGTCACTTAACCCCCATTGCCTGGTCCATAGTGCTCTTCTGCCTTGGAACCAATATACAGTATTGATTCGAAGATGGAGGGTAAGGGTTTAAAAAAATTATATCAATATATAATCTGGAAAAAAATTTTTAAAGCATGGCACCCTCTTTAAAATGGAAGTTCTTAGGGGATCAATCTAATCAGAGGGAAAGACCTCAAGGGTGAAAATTACTTCTAGTGTGTGAATTCCGTAGAGGTAATAAGCTTCCCAGATAAAAAGGTTTCTGGGCCATAGTAGATAAAGTCCAGAGTGCAACCTGGAGAGAACTATACATCGGTTTCCCCATTCAGTCCTCAAATGGCTTAATCCTGAGGCATTTCACTCCCCTGGTACATTCCAGTTTTATACTTGCTTTCTAAAATGTGTTGCCCATAATTGAGCACAAGCCTGAACATGTGATCTCGCAAAGTAGGGTCCAGAAATACTTTCACTTTTCTTATTCTGAAATTAATTATTATTGTCACTTCACTTATTGAAAAATTGACACGTGGCATAGAGGGATGAATTTTTTCATTAGAATATTAATTTATAAAAAGTAATATCAAAAAGCACCTATCTATGGACAACTAGGTAGCACAGTAAATAGAGCACCAAAACCTGTAGTTGGGAGGACCTGGGTTCAAATTTCACCTCAGACATTTCCTGGCTGAATGACCCTAGGTAAGTCACTTAACCCCATTTGCCTTAACGTTACCACTCTCCTGCCTTAAAAGTGAAACTTAGTATTGTAGTTACCAATTCTAAGACAGAAAGTAAGGGTTTCCAAAAAAAAAAGAAATTATTCATCAGAATACTCACCTACATGTTATATCTTTGGGGACTGTATATTTTGCCTGGAGACCTGAAATTTAGGTCTGCTCCAGGAGAAACTACCCCTTTTAAGGCCAGGTATATGCTTACTCAGCTTTTCCATATATTTCGATGAAGGAACTATTTGGATGAAATGTATTATGGACATAAAAATAATCATTGTCACTCATAGATTGCTCTTATAGTATATAAAACCTCAGAGCTAGTAACCCTTTTTAAAATCTAGAATTGCTGTCAGTGATTTAAGAGAAAGGTCTGGGACATATGCCATTAAGTGAAGGAGGAGTTCTTAATTGCTTTCTCTATTGAAGTCTTGTAATTATTCAGAGTTCTAACATCTATACTTCACTTTTAGTGATTTCTAGTTAAGAGCTCAAACAATCATAAGTATGATTGTTCCTTAACCAATTTGCTGCTGAGTCAATGGATTTTGTGAAGCTTTTCCCCCTCCGCATATACACACTCCCCATTCCACCAAGACTTCAGTTTCATCATTTTCAATATTAATTTTCCCCACTTAATTTGCATATGACATGGAGTATCTTGAGAATTAACTGTTTATTAGGTGTTTAGAATTAAATTATTTGCACATATCTCCTAGCACTTTATATCTCTAGAGAGAAACTAAAAGTAGAACATAATATTGCAGCTTTTTCAATCCCAAATTTATGAGCACCTACTGAAAGGAAAGAAGTGTGGAAATGATGGAGTAATTACAGGAGGCAAGGCATAACTTGCATAGCCATAAAGAACTTTCTTCTGAATCTGACAAACGTATACCCCCCAAAAGGAAACATCATTTTAATCCTTATCATGAAAAGATCTAAAATAAAAAAAAAAAACTTGTATTGCAGAATGAACAAAGGGACATTACTGTCATTCTTGAATTTAGCTGGAGTTGTCTTCTTAATACTTTTGCGGGGATTGTGCTTGTGAGTGAGTGAGTGTGTGTGTGTGTGTGTGTGTGTGTGTGTGTGTGTGTGTTTCTGCATAGGATCAACATTAAACATTTCTTGAAACCAAAGTGTTTACCAATGAAATGGAGCCAATTCTTCAGGCATTTCCACTGAATTCATAGGACTATACATGGAACTCTAAGTTTCTACTCACAAATTATCTTTTGGGGATAACTTAAGATCAAAGTAAAAAAGGGAAGTACTTTTTAACAAAATTCCCACTACTGGGATGATTTAGGAAATCATTGCATTACTCTTAAATTAATTTAGTAAGAAAACTTTCCTCATTTCAATTCATAGTTTACAGGGTCCAGAACTAAGACTATGCTATTTTCATAAATTAAATATTTTCATGTCAGCAGAACTTTAAAATGTCACCCTTGAAATTGTATATCATGCCGTTAAAAATTTGGGATTTAAAAATACCTTGGTTAGCCTTTCATTCAAGTTAATAGGCCCCTAAATCTGAAAGGAGACTTTTAAAAGGATTAATTTAAGTGGTGGGAAGGAAAATTTCCTTAATTTTTAAAAACATTTTTCTGAAAAGTTTTACTGAAAATCATTTCCTGTGGACAGGATGTATTCTTTTCATGCTCTGCTTTCCTGTAATACCTATAATTGGAAGATCTCAAAATATATTGATCAAATGAGATAATGTATGTGGAAGTACATTGAAAAGTATGAAATACTATACAAAATGGAAGCCATTGCTATTATTATCACAAAAATTATAGTGGATAATAGAAATTATATCAGTACTAATGATAATTTTTACAGAAATTTAACAGATATATATATATCAATTGTCATAACAGGGAATCTATAAAAGTGTCATAGTTGATAAACTCTTGACTTACCAAGTAGAAAGAGATTGTAGCCAAAGGCAATACCAGTTTAAAATAAACTCATTGGTAGAATTTTATGAAGAAAGATTATGGGTTATTATGAGTAGTATCATCTCATAAAGTAGAGAGAAGTATTGCAGAAAAAAACTCTAGTTTTAAGAAACCCAAGTATGAGCTCTAACTAAGCAAATTCATCCCAAGGGCTTTTACAAATGCAAACCGAAGTACAAGTGAAGTGAAAGAGGATGGAAAAAATTTGCAAAAGTTTTTAAGACAAGCATTTTTTAACATTAAATATAATAATACAATTGTATTTGTTCTATCATATCAGAGTTCTGGATGTGATTATAAATAGATAAAGATGTCATTGAAGAGAACAGCTGGCAAAAAGCAGCTAGATTAGACTAAGAATGTGTTTAAGAGATCTGTTCTGGAGGAAACACAATTATGAGGGTATTAAGGGATTGTTTCTTAAGGAATCTCAAGAGGGGGAAGATGCCAAAAGGATAGAAAAGAAATTGTAGACTTTATTAATAATTTTTTTAAAGTAATTGGCACCAACAGCTTCCAACTTTTATGCTTACTTTCCCTTCTATACAAAATCATCTACACACACATTGAAGGCATTGTCAATAAAAAATATTAGCAGGGAAAAATAGAGCTTTCACAAATAATATTCCACAAGACATCAGATCTTAAGCATCTGACAAGTGATTGAAAGATACAGGGCAAAAAGATTACACTGCATTTATTGTTTGTTGATTATGATTAAATTCAGTAAAACAGAATGTCAGCTTAAAGGCTTGTTCCAGAGTCACCTATCTCTTCTTCAAAATCATTAAAAACTATAACAAAAAAAAAAGCCCTCATTCAAGAACCCTCTGATCATAAACATCAAGCAATGCATCAAATCAGAAGAGGTATGCTCACCAAAGGTGACCACTGTGATGAGGTAGTGCAGCACAGAATCCAAACTGAAGAAGGATTCTTTGGGGATAAAGAAGTCTTTTAGTTGCTTCTATTTACCAGTAACATTCGACTGCTTACATCAAACTGCAGAACATTGCAGAGGCACCCAGAAGATATCCATAACCACTCAAAAGATTTAGGTCTGACTATTCATGAAGGAAAAACCAAGTGAATGAAAAATATCTACTGCCCTGATTAAGATATGTAATTAGATGGAAAACATATAATAACCATTCATCAGTAAGTCTACCTGGGGCAAACGGTACAAATGGACAATGAGTTGGGCTGAAAAAAATAAACAAAAGGAGAAAAGGATTAGCTTTAGGAAATTGAAAAGCTCTAACTTTATACCAGAAACAAAGGCTTATCTTTCTAATATCAATAATTTACTGTTATTATTGTATGGCTACAAAACATGAAGTACAACAACTTCTGAAAAACTGAAAAAGAACATCACACAAAGGATAAAAGAGAGGATGGTATGAAAAGGCTGCAATATATAAGAAATGAGAAAATTTTTAAAAGAATAAAGTTAAAATGTCATAAAGGAAATCTATGATTGCTAGAAAGCAGTCATGGATTGGCCACATGGTTGGAGAAAAAGTTGCAGAAAGACAATGCAGTGGATTGCTGCAGTACCATGACCATGCCAGAAGAAAGTCAGGAGGACCTTATTCCCATCATGCTGGGTTGGATTTCCCGAGGTAAATAGTTGAGAAGATGTGTACAAGGATCCCAAAGGATGGGCAAGCATAGATGGTTTGCAATTTGTGGCATTGGAAGTAATATTCAAATTGACCAGACCACAGAGCATCTGAATATTGATATTGTTATTGTTGTTTTTGTTTAGTCCTTTTAATTGCGTCCAACCTTTCATGACCCATTTGGGGTTTTCTTGGCAAAGATCCTGAGCTTTTTGCCATTTTCTTCTCTACTTCATTTTACAGATGAAGAAACTGAGGCAAACAGGGTTAAGTGACTTGCCCAAGGTCACAGCTAATATGTATCTGAGGTAGGATTTAAATTCAGATCTTCTCAAGCACCCCAGCGCTGTTTAAACATTCTCAAAAGACCCAGCGCCCCATCTCTGTGCAATCTATCTGGGCTAGTTTCAGTTATTAACCTTTATTAATTTGGCATGATGTAATCTTATGAAACTGAATAAACTTACAAATACTCCCTCTACCAAATTTTTTCCCAGTTGTTAGTGTCCCTTAATCATTATGTAATTAAAAATTGATTCTGTATTTTTCTGTGAACAGGTTGTACATCCTTTTCCTGCCCCCATAGAAGGCAAGCTTCTGGTCAGACTACTTCATTTTGGTATTTGTATCTTCACTGCCTCTCCCCCTTAGAATTACATAGCATTTACATAATAAATGACATTTGATTAACTTAACTATAGAGCAGATACACATAGTAGAAGAGCAGAATGCAACACAAGTCAAGTCTCTAAATCTTGTTTTTGTTAATGATTCTTCTGGTCCTGAAAGACACATTATCTTACAGAATTTAGCATTCAGCTACTATCTTTGTGTATTTTTCATCCAATAAACAAAATGCCTTGAGGGGCAGCTAGGTGGCTCAATGCATTGAGAGCCAGGCCTATAGACAGGAGGTCTTGAGTTCAAATCTGTTTTCAGACACTTCCTAGCTGTGTGACCCTGGGCAAGTCACTTAACCCACATTCCCTAGCCCTTACCACTCTTCTTACTTGGAATCAATATACAGTGCTAATTCTAAGGACTTTACAAGATTCAAAGGATTAAAAAAAAGGGTTGTTCTTCATGTAATGTTTCTATATAGTATTGTATTTTTGATGGTTATGCCTCTTTTAAATTTCTGAAATCAAATTTGGTATTTAATTGGTAGAGATGCTCTACTTTGTCATTTAAACTGAAAGCTTTCTTGAATTTCTCACTATTATTTAGCAGGAACATGAGATTCTATGAAAAGAAATGCCTATTCTTGTTAGTGCCCGTTTTTAGTCCAAATAATAATCGCAACAATCTTCATTTCCTAGTCTGATGTTTTTGTCTCTGTTGTTTTTTGTCCCATATTTTTAAACTACTTAAATAATTACTTTTCAATTAGATTGTGTTTACACAATGCCCAAACTTTAAGGCATATCAGAGAAAAGCCTTTAACTTCTCTGACTGCCTTCATTATTTATTTTTTTTTTTAACTTTTCCTGCTGGATGACCTCTCCCCATCCCCTTCATAGCCTTTTGCATGTTGTATTCCACCATTTGATGGTGAACTCCTGTAGGGACCTTATTTTCTCATATTTGTATCTGTAGTGCTTACCACATTTCCTGGCATAAAATTGACATTTAATAAATATTTATTGGCCATTGGCTACTGACTATATCAGTCAAAGTGATTGTTTTCACTACCACGTATGCACAGTGATTGAATCCCGCTTACACTAGCCTCTAATCAACTGTATAAAATGAAGAAGGAATTTCAAAGAATATGGATCCCTTTTTGGTTCTTATAAGAAAACCTTCCTTCTTTCCTTTCTTTTCTTTAGGCAAAAAAAAAAAAAAATTGATCCTACCAACCCAAGTGTGAATTTATAGAATGCTTTTATAAAATAGAAAAAAGGCAAATGTTATCATATAAAAAAAATTGGTGGTTTTCTTGAGCTCCCATGTAAATCTATGGCAGCTATACACCATATAAAAATTTCTGACTCAATGCCCAGTCTCTCTGTTCCATCAGCCATTATTTTCGTGTTTGCTTTTGCAAGTCAGTGCTTCAAATGAGGAAATAAAGGAAATTGAATGGTTTTAATTTTTTTTCCTTTCTTTTTTTAAACCCTTACCTTCCATCTTGGAGTCATTACTGTGTATTGGTTCCAAGGCAGAAGAGTGGTAAGTGTAGGCAATGGGGGTCAAGTGACTTGCCCAGGGTCACACAGCTAGGAAGTGTTTGAGAGCAGATTTGAACCCAGGACCTCCCATTTCTAGGCCTGGCTCTCAATCCACTGAGCTACCCAGCTGCCCCCTGATTTTAATTTTTAAAAAATAGGAGTGGAATGGATATCTTTTTAAAAACTAATGAAGGGGGGGGGGGGGTGCAGCTGGGTAGCTCAGTGGATTGAGAGCCAGGCCTAGAGATGGGAGGTCATAGGTTCAAATCTGGCCTCAGACACTTCCCAGCTGTGTGACCCTGGGCAAGTCACTTGATCCCCATTGCCCACCCTTACCACTCTTCCACCTAGGAACCAATACACAGAAGTTAAGGGTTTAAAAAAAAAAAACTAATGGAAGGGGCTGCTAAATGGTCCATTGGATCAAGAGCCAAACTTGGAGAGAGTAGGTCCTGGGTTCAAATTTGAACTGTGTGATCCTAGACAAATCACTTAATCCCAAATATCTGGCCCTTACCTCTTTTTTGCCGTATATGTAATACTTAGTATTCTAAGACAAAAGCAAGGGTTTTAAAAAAATAGTGAAATGACATTCTTCATCATCCAGTCCAAGAAATGACAGCATTTGTTGTGATGTGTTCCAGACTTCTGAGCATACATAAGAGTAACTCATCTCCAGTTTGGGGATTTAGAAAGTTTCCTGGGGCATAGACAGGTTTTCCCTTGGTCACATAACTCAGATGTATTAGAGGAAGGAATTGAATCCGGATTCTTTCTGCCCACCACACCAAACTTCCTCTCATGTCTCCGCAAAGTCAAAAGTGCCCTCAGATACACATTCGGAAGATCTACATTTGAGTCAGAACTCTGTCATTTACTGACCAGGGAGCATACGTGAATCATTTCACTTCTCTAGCCTGAATTTTCTCTTCTTTAAAAAGAACCAGATGTATGCATGTGTGCACGCATGTGTGCATGCAGAGGCTATTTTAAATGTACCTGAAGGTCTTTTCCAGCTCTAAATCCCCTGATTAAATAATGCCAAGTACAGGCATCTATAGACCTGAAGTCAGGAAGACTCATCTTCCTGAATTCAAATCCAGCCTCAGATACTTATTAGCTGGGTGACACTGGATAAGTCACAGCCCCCTATATGCCTTTGTTTCCTCATCTGTAAAATGAGCTGGAGAAGGAAATGGCAAATCATTCCCATATCTTTACCAAGAAAACTCCAAATGGTGTCAGAGAGTCAAACATGACTGAAAACACCTGAAAAACAACTTTTAAGATAAACTCTTACTAAAGATTTTATTGTTGTTCTGGTTAGAATTTCTTTAGTGCAGGGAGTTCATATGAAGTACTTCCTCTAGGCAGTGCAGTGGAAAGAGTGCTGGATGTGGTACTTGGAAGGTTTAAGTTCAAGTTCTGCCTTAGACCCTAGACCCTGGGCAAACCATTTACTGTCAGCCTCAGTTTTCTCATTAGTAAAATGAGGATAATAAGAGCACCTCCCTCCCAGAGTGATTGTGAGAATACAAATGAGGAAATATCTGTGATGTGCCTTGCAAACTTTAAAGGGCTGGCTATTATAATTAATGTAGATTGCCACCTGCTCTGGAATTTATCCTTTTAAAGGGCTACCTGAGGGCACTGAGAGATGAAGCACTTTATACCAGATTACCCAGCAAATCCGTATCAGAGACAGGACTTGGAACCAGACCTTGGCACAGAGTAGGGACTTAATAAATGCTTGTTATCTAAAATGCTTGTAGTCTGAGGGAAGCTCTCTATCTACTATGCCATGTCACCCCACAGATTGCTAAAAGGAACCAGTATTTTACTGTAAGGAGATAGATAAGTAACACTTAATTCACCCAAATTCCCTTTGTGAAGTCAGGAGAGAAGCTTTGACAAGATCTTAAGTCTCTTGAAGCCGTTTTCACATTGCTGACTTTGAAGCCATTTCTTACACTAGGTGACAAATTAACCATTGGAGAGAAGAGTGGAACAGATCATCAATGTCCATACAAATGATCTCAATACTCTTGAATTTAGAAATTAAAACGGTGGGTAAAATGTGCTTTGTTTTTTATTAGCCCTGAGGGAGACCAGTATTTCAGCTCATCCATCACTTTCATATTTCTCTTGTAGCACAATCAGTTTTTGAGATGCCTGTGAAGCAATCTCCTTGATTCTGACTTTGAAACCTTAGATGTTCAGGCAGTATTGGCTCGAGAGAACCTGAGGCTGGATCCAAACTTTCAACCTTGTTTAGATATAGTTTGTATACAAAGAGCTAGTTTGTCATAATGGTAGATGTAGAAAACGTGGTGTGTGTGTGTGTCTGTGTGTGTGCCTGTGTAAAATTTATTTGACTGTACTAAAAGTCAGTGCATATAATGAAAATGTACAGGAATTGGAATTAGGAGAGAGAAGTGGATTTACATTCTGTCTCTGGCACTTAATAAACATGTGTCCTACAGTAAGTCCCTTGACCTCTCTGGAACCATTTCTTCATATATAAAATGAGGATAATAATAATTCTAGGACTTATAAATGAAATGATATATATAAAAGGCTTCAGAAACCTTAAAACATTTTATAGATGTCAGCTATTATTAAAAAATGTTCCCATGGCTAACCAGGAAACATGATTTATATAATCTTTTAGTTTACTAGAATCTTACAAACTCGTTTTATATCTATACTAGCACTGTAGATAAAATTATATTAACTCCTGAAAGTAGATCACCAATGGAAGAAATTGGGGGTAGGAATATTTAGTCCTATTACCTCTGACTATCATCCTAGAACGTACCATACAGAAGTCTTGGAATGGCTTCAGTACAAATTCAGAAGGATTCATTGCCAGGGACCAGCACATAAATTATATTCTAATACTTTTTTTAAAAGACATGAATGGTCGATATTGGAAAAATATTTAGAGAAGCTCTTTTTTTCTAATGGTAAAAAAAAAAAATTGGAAGCTAAAGGTGCTCCCATCACTTCACAATAAATGATGGTATGTGAATATGATAAAATACTATTGCATCATAATATGTACTAATAATTAATAGTACTCCTATATACTATAATTAGACTGCTATGTATTTTTATAAAAAAAGGAGGGCTTGTATGAAATGATGCAGAGTGAAGAGAACAATTTATGCATTAACAGCATTGTAGAAGTGATCCTCTTTGAAAGACTTGAGAACTCTGATAAATGAAATGATCAAATGTGTTTTCAGAGGACCAATAAGGATACCCTCTCTTGACAGAGAAGTGAGAGGCTCAAAATGCAGAATGAGAGATGCATTTTTGGATATACAAATGTGAGAATTTGTTTTGCTTGAATATGTATACTTGTAAAAAGATTTTAAATTTCCTTAATCTTCCCTCTGTCTGGGCTAATAGGGTGAAATACATAAGAGGAAGGGAAAATTAATACTTATTAATTGGAAAAAATCAATTAAATATGCAAATGCTTTCCTCCTTTTGACTACAAATATTTATTTTTTCCCGTTATTTTAAGTTTCTTATTCATCCCAGGGTATTGTAGTATATACTAGTACCTTAGAAAATTAACAAATTGGGTGAATCTAGGTAGATCAGTGGATTTAGAGACAGGAGGTCCTAGGTTCAAATCTGGTCTCAGACACTTTCTAGCTGTGTGACTCTGGGCAAGGTACTTAACCCCCATTGCCTATCCCTCATTGCTGTTCTGCCTTGGAACCACTACATAGTATTGATTCTAAGACAGAAGGTAAGAGCTTAAAAAAAAAAGAAAATTAACAAAATCTTCAAGTTGCTATCTGTCATCTCAAGTAAGGGGATCAAGGATGGTATTTTCAGATTAATTAACAATCATCTTGCATTTTTCAATTGCCAAACATCTAGCTTTGAAGGTGTTAAAGAACAGAAAAAGATGCATTGATTTAAAATCTAAGGCTTTTTAGTCCTAGAACTAATATCTTGTTCAATATGAGCCAAGTTTTATGTTACTTTCATTCCTTTAGACCTATTATAGTGCTCAGTGAAAGCCTGTGCTAATGGCAAATTGTAGTTGGCCTTGAAGAACCACTGTATAGAATACAATGTGCTCCATTTTGCTGAAGGCACAGCTATATATTAGCTCTAGGGTTTTGTTGTTTTTTTTTGCACCATGAAGATAGCTCTCATCACCATGATATAAGACACTACAATGCATTTCTGCTGTTGTCGTGATCCACTTGTATCTATCCTACTTTCAATTAAATGGTTTGAGGGGTAGAGGTAAAATGGAATTTTAGACTAGTTTATAGATGATATTCACTGCTTGTTGTCACAAAATCAGGCCAGTATTGATTCTAACTTCTGCAAAAAATAAATAAATAAAATGGATACAGTTAACCACACTGAATCAGTTTTAAATCTTTGCTACCATATACAACTTTAATTTGTTTTTGTTTTTGTTTAATAGGGACACCTGCACCAAAGCATCCCCCTTAAATATCCCAAACTTCCATTTGTCTTATCAGTTATTTGTTGAGATAGAAGATTAAGCAGCCTCTCTCTCTCTCTCTCTCTCTCTCTATATATATATATATATATATGTATATGTATACATATATATATATGTCTTATGAAGCTAAGGAAGTTGGTATGGATTAATTCTAGATATTCTCCCTGCTCTAGAGATACCTGAGTGTTCTCCTGGGTTGAAAACCCAATCATGACTTCCTATGTGGTACCACTGGCATGAGCTGCCATAAAATAATTCTATTTATTTCTTCCTCATGAGCATCTATTTATAACGTAAAGACTATAAAAGGGAAATAGTTTGGTGATCACACTTGATTCCAATGAGAGATTTTTTTTAAGTTTTTTAAAAGCAACAGTAAGTAAAAGCAGTAAATAAAAACATTAAAAGCAACAGGAGAATAAAGGAACAGAGAAACTGTGAGAAATATGTGTGAGACAGAGAGTGTGTATCTAGTGTAATATAATACTGAATATACATATATACATAAATATATATATATATATACACACAGATAGATGACATAGAAAGAGAAAATTAGTGGAAATATACTTTTAGAGGGCCCTAAAGCAATAATTTTAGCTTCTCATCATCTCCCCCATAGTTACTTCAAGGTTCAGGAAAAACTGGTAAAGAGTTACTATATACACAAATATACAATATGCATAGATAAAATACATTTCTATAAATATACCCATATGCATATGAATATATTCCTATACATTCATATACAAATATTATGTGTTACAATGTAAATGTAAAAAATTGTATTTTTTTATTATAAAAATTGTATTATGAAAATGTAAAATATTTTGCTATGTGTCTACCCACATAAAACATAGGTATATATGTTTGGGTGTATGTCTCTATGTGTTTTTTGTGGCTGTGGTTGTGGCTGTGGCTTTGAAGTGAAGTCACCTGAACTCTGAAGGCTGAAGTCACCATGGAGGGTAAAAAACAAGAAGCAAAAATTATTGCTTTAGGGGACTCTAGAATTATGCCATTTCCTCACTCATTTTTTTTTCTCCTTTCCTGACATTCCAACCCACCAAGTAATGTGTGCCAAGAAACTGAGACATTGGGTGAGGGCGTAAGTATATGTGACATGGCATGAGCCACCCACCTGTCACTGCTGACAGCATTTCCCAGAACTATCTTGGGCTCACAAAGACGACTACTACTGTCTTTGGAACCCTTTCTAAACATTGACTAATCCTCACCACATGCTTTGATTCTCTTCTAGCAATAGGGAAATTATGGGAAAAAGATAATATTTCTTAGACCATTTGGGGAATGGGTTCAGCTGTCGAGAAGAAGACATGTCTAACTTCCAGACCTGTTTTCAGGTCCATTAATATGTGTTTAGTTCCATGGTATCACAGTGTGGTATAATAGGAACCTGAAGGTGTGGGTTCAAGTCTCAATTCTGTCACTTATTGGGTGTATGACCTTGGTAAGGTTGCATATGTTCTCTGTCAGTGTCTTAGAAATAAGATCGCTCATACCTGCCTCACAAGACTATTATGATGGTCACATGAGATATTTTGTGTTCAATTGTTTGGTAACCATAAAACACTATAGAAAACAAGCTGTGAAGGTATCATAATCTCATCTAGTAAATAAGGATACAATCAAGCCAAGTCAAGAAAGTCTTTAAAGCAATAATCATTTTGACTATTGAAGTAACCTAAAGGATTTTAGATTTTGCACTCTTGGGATTCTCCAGCCTTTTTCTTCACCTTGGGGTTGAATTTCCTCTTGATACAAGGGAAGACCATAAAGCTTTACTTTCTGCCTTGCCATTATCTCCTTAAGATCCTAGTTTAGGCTTAGTCCCCTAGCTCTGCCCATCAGTAAGTATTAAGGGGCAGCTAAGTGGCTCAGTGGTCAGAGAGCTGGAACATGGGAGGTCTTGTGTTCAAATGTGGCCTCAGACATTTCCTAGTTGTGTGACCCTTAGCAAGTTCCTGATCCCTAATTGCCTAACCTTTACCACTCTTCTGCATTGGAAATCATAGTAATGATTCTAAGACTGAAGGTAAGAGTTTAAAAAAATAAACATTTATTAAGCACCTTCCATGTGGCAGGCACTGAATTAATAACTACAAGGGGTCCAAAGAAGGGCAAAAATTAAACTCTATTCTCAAGGAGCTCATAGGCTAATGGGTAAAACCAGATACAAAGATCTTATATAAGATAAATTAGAGATAATCAATAGAAAGGAGGCACAATTAAGAGAATTCAGGAAATGCTTTATAACAATTATCATTTTGACTATTAAAGAAACCTAAACTTTGTACTCTTAAAACTGCTGGGCCTTTTCCCCAATCCTGAAGTTAAATTTTCTTTTATGTGTTGCCTGCCCCCCCCCCCCCCCACCATGCCCCCATTAGAGAGTGAAGTCCTTAAGACTAAGAATTATTTAGCTTTTTCTTTTTGGATCCCCATCACTTCGGACATAATTCTTTTTCATTTAGTCATTCAATTTTATAATTTAATCATGTTACCCCTCTATTCAATAAACTCCACCAGCTCCCAAAATGCTCTACTTGGCATTCAAAGCCTTTCCTAATCTAGCATCCTCCTACTTTTCTAGTCTTCTTATATTTTACTCTCTTCCATATACTCTGATCCAGTGGCACTAGCCTCTTAGCTTTTCTATGAACAAAGTACTTTGTCCCCCATTCCTGGAAAGCTCTTCTTTCTTATCTCCAGCTTCTGGCTTCTCTGGAGTCAAGTCCTAATTAAAATCTCGTCTTGTACAGGAAGTCTTTCCCAATCCCTTTTGGTTCGAATACCTTCCTTCTGATGATTATTTCCTATTTATCCTATATATAGCTTGCTTGAACATAACATCTCCTTCATTAGATTGTGTACCTCTTGAGGTCATGGACTGCTTTGGCTCTTTGTGTATCCTAGCACTTACCATAATGATTGGCACAATGTTAAGCCCTTAATAAATGTTTATTGATTGGTTACCGGATCTACTGTGAGATCATTCAATGGCCACTAAGAGTATGTTCTTAAGGGCAGTGCATACTATCTGCATACAATAACTCTGCTGAGCACATTTCAGTGCCTGTGGCCTATCTATCCACCCTTTAAGTTTATCTGCATGTCAGTCACAATCAGCATACCCCTTGGAAATTCAGCCATATATCTATAAGTGCCTAGGAGTGTGTTGCCCATCACAGTTATCCACAAGCAGATATCAACATCCAAAGTGAAGAAGTTGAAGCCTTGGACATTCTTGCATTTTGGGTAGATGCATCAGAGGAGCAGGGCCACCTTCTGCGATTCCTCAATAGCACAGCCAAGGTCAGTGCTATCGTTGAATTGTCCAACTCTATGCCATTTACACCCTTCTCATCACTGACCAAGTCAAGGCACAAGGAATGCCTGGAGCACAAAAATGAAGCCTGTTCATCAACATCATAGAGACCTCAGGGCCCACCATGGTGTCCAATTCATGCTAGATCACAGTGAGATCCCCCCATTCTCTTGGTCTGTTCTAACTCTTTCCTTTCTCCTTCAATTCTTTTATTAAATCAGTCTTCATCAAGTATAAAGCCCTATAACTCTCACTGAGAGGGAAACAAGCTGTGTCCTCCAGATCACTCCCATAATCGCTTGATGACTTACTACACACTGATTCCTGAGTTAGGGGTTCAGCTTTCTTTCTCCCTTCCTTCCTCTCCCCACAAGGCTTGACTCCTAATTCACCAAAGCAGGCTCTTTTTTGATGCCACAGAGTCTCAGAACATATGATATATCCTTGGACTTACGGTGAGTAGGACTGGGTTCAAACCCTATCTCAGATACTTATTGGCTATGTGATAATAAAATTCCTTAATTGTAGTTTCTTCTTATGTAAAATGAGAAGAAGAATATACACACTCTTTGCTTCATAAACCTGTTGAGTTAAGTGACTTGCAAAGTTGAGAATGCTATATAAACCCACAGGTTTTTAACATCCTAACCACCATACCACACCCCCCAGATATTTATAGACAAATAGCTTTCTTATGGAAGAGGTCATTTAAGTCAGTCCCTTCATCTTAAACAGAGACAGCTCAGAAAGAGGTAAAGATAGAGGCACTTCACAGAGACCAAGAGACCATCTCTTATGTGAAAGAGATGTTTCTAAAAGATAGAGGCAGAAGCAACACATTTTACTGAGACATAAGTAATCCTAGAATATCAGCTAAGGGAACAAACAGTTCCACCATTCTTCTGTAATATCTCTTCTTTACGCAAGCCTTTTCTTCTCTGTCATAAGATAAAAGATTGGAAGCTGGATGGAAACTAATATCCCATAGAGTAGCCCCCTCATCGTATCACTGAAAGAACTGAAACTTTTTTTAATTTTAAATTTATTTACTTGTTTGTTACATTAAAATTTCCAGGTAACTCTATCACTTCTTCTCTTCCCTCCTGGCACTAGGGAAGGCATCATTTCACAAAGAGGTATCATATTATAAACTATATCTCACTTGTTCATGTTTTTAGTTATTTTCTGGAAGTGGACATACATAAGTCATTCTTCAAGCATTGTTTCTGTTGCTATATTCTTTGTTCTGCTCATTTCACTTTTCATAATTTCTTGCAGGTCTTTCCTTGTTTTTTTTTTTAATTAACTTTTTCATCATTTCTTATAGCTTAGCAGTACTGCATCACAATCATATACCATGTTTAGCCATTCCCTAATTGATGGACATACCCTCAATTTCCAATCCTTTGTCACCACAAAGAGAGCTGCTATAAATATTTTAGGACAGATAGGTTCTTTTCCTTTTTTCTGATTATCTTATGAAACAAACCTAAGAATACTATTGCTGAGGCAAAAGGTATACATAGTTTTATGACTCTTTGGGCATATTCCAGATTGTGCTCCAAAATGGCTTAAGATAAATGACCCACTTGAAATTTTCCTGATTCTCAAGCTCCTCATCCCCCCCAAAATTTACATAGTGTTTAATTTCACATACTTACTTATATACATGGTATCCCCCCATCCCTCTAATAGAATATAAGTGACAAAATCAGAGATTATTTAATTTTTATCATTGTATCCCTACTGCTTAGGATAATCACCATATATAATAAGTAATTACTAAATTTGTATTGGTTGATTGATGGGGCACAAGATGGAAGACACAGATGTGGGAAATGAAATGTCATGTATAATCTAACATGCTAGTTTATTGAAAAAAAAATGGACCATAGATTGTAAGGTATGAGTTGTAATGGGGAGCGTTGGGGAGGGAAGTAGGGGAAGAATTAGTGGGGAAGAATCATTGTCGAATAAGTTGGGAAGCCTTATTGTGATAGGACTTAAATGCCAACCTGAAGATTTTGCATTTTATTATAAAGGCAATAGGAAAAAAAAAACTATGATAGAAAGAGAGAGAGAGAAAGAGAGAGAGAGAGAGAGAGAGAGAGAGAGAGAGAGAGAGAGAGAGAGAGGAAGGAAGGAAAGAAGGCGAGAGAGGGAGAGGGGGAAAGAGAGGGAAAGAGGGAGAGGGAGAGAGAGAGAAGGGGAGAGATAGCGGAGGGAAGTGTGTGACATATTTAGATCTATGTTTTAGAGATATCCATTTAGCAGTTGTATAAGGACAGATTAGAGAGGGGAAAGACTGGATGCAAGAAGAACAATTTGAAATTATTAAAATAGTCCAAGTGATGAGGTTTTAAACTAGGACAGACTTTGACAGTGTAGAAAAGGAAATAAATGGCTATGATATTGAGGAGGTATAAGTAACGGGACATGAGGGCTGAATGACAATGAAAAGTTACAGATTATTATTAGATTTTGAACCTGGATAAATGGAAGGCTAATGGTATCATCAACAGAAATGGGGAAATTTGGTGGATGAATTGGGAATATATACTGAGCTCTTATTTAAAGAGAAAAATACCTGTGGGACATATAGGTGACGATGTCTAGCAGTCAGTTATTAATATAGGGCTGCAGTTCAGAAAAGAGATTAGAGTTGATTCATAAATTTGGAAATCATCTTTGTAGAAATAATAATTGAACCCAGGAGAACTGATAAGTTCTCTAAGGGAAAGATTTTACAGAGAGAAGAAAGCTGCCATTAGGTTGTCATGTACCCTGTTGTTTACCAGTGCAGGGTAGTGGAAGGTTTACAATATGGTTCTTGCATGTCTTCCCAAGGGAAAGCCCAGGGCAGCTTCCCCTCTTCTCCAACCCCCAAAATACACTGCTTACTGGATAAGATTCCCTTGGTGCTAAAGAGAATGAGAGGGTCATCCATCATGTACAGCATTACTTCAATAGGGGGAAGAAGGGTGGTTTTAGATCTAATACATTTGCTCACCCCACCCTTCAATTAGCCTAATCCCTTTTCTGATCTATAAAGCAAGCAAGAGACTTTAAACTTTTTACAAAGCTATAAGAATTAACATTTTTGATGATAAAAGTTATTACACATGAATGAACTTCTCAAAATCAATGAAATAAATTAGGTTCCCTGCTAAGCAGCATATGGTGCCCTCAGAATCAAGTTCATATAATTATAACTCTGTTTATTAAAAAGAATTATGTAACAATACGGTTGATTTATTCTGATGTGATTGGCTTACCAATTTAATTGGACTATGCAATATAGCCAGGAAAAAAATAATTTAATTAGCTGATTCATTTGAGGATGACGAGAAGCCCCTCTCTACATTCTGATAATCTTCTTAGAAGGTGTACAAGTAAATAAGGAAAGTTCAAGAACAATTGGATACCTGCATGGCATATTAACTAAAGACACATACCAAGTGTCAGGTGGGAAAAAAAGCTAGAAAATGGTTCTATATCTATGCCACCCAGAAAGCCAGCAATTATTACTGTGGTTCAAGTATTTTCTCCTTCCAATATTTTATTGTCTCCTTATAAAAGATATTAGTAGTTCCTCCTGTAATTACCATTCCTCTATTCCTTTTGCTACAGTCATAGCCTATGGCTGGATAACTCAGTTAGTAAGAGTATGGTTCTAATGAGGACAAGTGTTTGGATTTAATCCCAGTATGGTCCAGTTAGCCCTATTCTTTTCTATGCCATAGTTTGTATGCCCAATTTCATCTTGTAAATAGGTGTCATTGGTCACAAGTTACAACAATTAAGAAAGTAGAGCAGTAGAGCTAGGGGAGCAAGAAGGCAGCAGCTAATGATGGCCCAAGCCTCCTTCATACTCTGAGGCTGCCTCTGGGCAGTTTATAAAAACAGAGCTTGTCCAAGCCTTCAGGCTGGTTTTCCTTAAACTGAACTTGATATTAAGAATCGAATGTGTTGGCAGTACGGAGACCAAGGAATCCTCTTTATGGCAGAGTAGGATAGCTCTCAAGAGTCTGGTTACCTGGATGAATTTCCCTGTGTGTGTGTTTTGGTTTTTTTGTTCTGTTTTGTGTTCTCCTGTGGTGTGTGTGTGTGTGTGTGTGTGTGTGTGTGTGTGTGTGTGTGTACTCCTGGAGGACACCTTGTGTACTGTGTTCTGCTGCAAGGTGCCTGAGGGTTTAGGCACAGAATACATCAAAAAGCTGGGCAGAAATGCTTCTGTGTCATAGGACCTTTGACAACTCTGGCCTTAATACCTCCTGAGCTCTTCCCTATTCTCTTGACCATGTCTTTTAGCTGTATTAGGACCTTGACAAAAAGGGGAATTTGGTGGGAAACTATGGAGGAATTAGGACAAATCTGTCTCTGGTGATACTGAAACAGCTTAATGAGTACAGTCTAATTACCTTAGGATCAAAAAATTCATCCTTTCCCCTTATCTGAACTCCTGATATGCAGTAAAATGGAACTTCCTTGAAAGCATTTGTATTTGTATCTGTTGATTGATTGATGGATTCTAGGTTTTTCTCCCCCAATTAATTAGTTCAATATATATAAGACTACTAGTTTAAACGTGGTAGTCCTCAAATAAAAAAATCTTCAAAAACTCCCCATTTCCTAAAAAGTGAAGACTAGTCACTAAATCTGAAAATTGAAACCCTTCAGAATCCGGGCTGTAGTTTCCTCATCTGTAAAATGGAGGCGTGAGGAAAGCCTGAGAGAGAGGGTGGAGTATAGATGTTCCCTTAGATTTTTTATAATTCTAAGGGTTTGTTAAATTCTCTATGCCCGATTCATCCTTCTTCTCTGCTTTTCTCTGCTTACATTGTTCCATCTACCTGTACCTATCTACGCACATTTCACACTTGAAATCCTAATAGTCTTTCAAGGACCAACTCAATTGATTTCCTCAGTTCAAATTATTTCCTCCATAGACTTTTCTAATTCCTCCCCATAAAAGGGAATCCCTCTGTTTTAGGAACTCTCATATAAATTATCTTATACCTCCCATGCATTTATTAATGTACTTAGTAACATATCAATTTATGTACATTAGATGCTTGTCCTATGTCAGTTATAAACTCTGTGTGTATATGTTTGTGTGTGTGTGTGTGTGTGTGTGTGTGTGTGTGTGTGTGAGAGAGAGAGAGAGAGAGAGAGAGAGAGAGAGAGAGAGAGAGAGAGAGAGAGAGAGAGAGGAAGGAAGGAAAGAAGGCGAGAGAGGGAGAGGGGGAAAGAGAGGGAAAGAGGGAGAGGGAGAGAGAGAGAAGGGGAGAGATAGCGGAGGGAAGTGTGTGACATATTTAGATCTATGTTTTAGAGATATCCATTTAGCAGTTGTATAAGGACAGATTAGAGAGGGGAAAGACTGGATGCAAGAAGAACAATTTGAAATTATTAAAATAGTCCAAGTGATGAGGTTTTAAACTAGGACAGACTTTGACAGTGTAGAAAAGGAAATAAATGGCTATGATATTGAGGAGGTATAAGTAACGGGACATGAGGGCTGAATGACAATGAAAAGTTACAGATTATTATTAGATTTTGAACCTGGATAAATGGAAGGCTAATGGTATCATCAACAGAAATGGGGAAATTTGGTGGATGAATTGGGAATATATACTGAGCTCTTATTTAAAGAGAAAAATACCTGTGGGACATATAGGTGACGATGTCTAGCAGTCAGTTATTAATATAGGGCTGCAGTTCAGAAAAGAGATTAGAGTTGATTCATAAATTTGGAAATCATCTTTGTAGAAATAATAATTGAACCCAGGAGAACTGATAAGTTCTCTAAGGGAAAGATTTTACAGAGAGAAGAAAGCTGCCATTAGGTTGTCATGTACCCTGTTGTTTACCAGTGCAGGGTAGTGGAAGGTTTACAATATGGTTCTTGCATGTCTTCCCAAGGGAAAGCCCAGGGCAGCTTCCCCTCTTCTCCAACCCCCAAAATACACTGCTTACTGGATAAGATTCCCTTGGTGCTAAAGAGAATGAGAGGGTCATCCATCATGTACAGCATTACTTCAATAGGGGGAAGAAGGGTGGTTTTAGATCTAATACATTTGCTCACCCCACCCTTCAATTAGCCTAATCCCTTTTCTGATCTATAAAGCAAGCAAGAGACTTTAAACTTTTTACAAAGCTATAAGAATTAACATTTTTGATGATAAAAGTTATTACACATGAATGAACTTCTCAAAATCAATGAAATAAATTAGGTTCCCTGCTAAGCAGCATATGGTGCCCTCAGAATCAAGTTCATATAATTATAACTCTGTTTATTAAAAAGAATTATGTAACAATACGGTTGATTTATTCTGATGTGATTGGCTTACCAATTTAATTGGACTATGCAATATAGCCAGGAAAAAAATAATTTAATTAGCTGATTCATTTGAGGATGACGAGAAGCCCCTCTCTACATTCTGATAATCTTCTTAGAAGGTGTACAAGTAAATAAGGAAAGTTCAAGAACAATTGGATACCTGCATGGCATATTAACTAAAGACACATACCAAGTGTCAGGTGGGAAAAAAAGCTAGAAAATGGTTCTATATCTATGCCACCCAGAAAGCCAGCAATTATTACTGTGGTTCAAGTATTTTCTCCTTCCAATATTTTATTGTCTCCTTATAAAAGATATTAGTAGTTCCTCCTGTAATTACCATTCCTCTATTCCTTTTGCTACAGTCATAGCCTATGGCTGGATAACTCAGTTAGTAAGAGTATGGTTCTAATGAGGACAAGTGTTTGGATTTAATCCCAGTATGGTCCAGTTAGCCCTATTCTTTTCTATGCCATAGTTTGTATGCCCAATTTCATCTTGTAAATAGGTGTCATTGGTCACAAGTTACAACAATTAAGAAAGTAGAGCAGTAGAGCTAGGGGAGCAAGAAGGCAGCAGCTAATGATGGCCCAAGCCTCCTTCATACTCTGAGGCTGCCTCTGGGCAGTTTATAAAAACAGAGCTTGTCCAAGCCTTCAGGCTGGTTTTCCTTAAACTGAACTTGATATTAAGAATCGAATGTGTTGGCAGTACGGAGACCAAGGAATCCTCTTTATGGCAGAGTAGGATAGCTCTCAAGAGTCTGGTTACCTGGATGAATTTCCCTGTGTGTGTGTTTTGGTTTTTTTGTTCTGTTTTGTGTTCTCCTGTGTGGTGTGTGTGTGTGTGTGTGTGTGTGTGTGTGTGTGTGTGTGTACTCCTGGAGGACACCTTGTGTACTGTGTTCTGCTGCAAGGTGCCTGAGGGTTTAGGCACAGAATACATCAAAAAGCTGGGCAGAAATGCTTCTGTGTCATAGGACCTTTGACAACTCTGGCCTTAATACCTCCTGAGCTCTTCCCTATTCTCTTGACCATGTCTTTTAGCTGTATTAGGACCTTGACAAAAAGGGGAATTTGGTGGGAAACTATGGAGGAATTAGGACAAATCTGTCTCTGGTGATACTGAAACAGCTTAATGAGTACAGTCTAATTACCTTAGGATCAAAAAATTCATCCTTTCCCCTTATCTGAACTCCTGATATGCAGTAAAATGGAACTTCCTTGAAAGCATTTGTATTTGTATCTGTTGATTGATTGATGGATTCTAGGTTTTTCTCCCCCAATTAATTAGTTCAATATATATAAGACTACTAGTTTAAACGTGGTAGTCCTCAAATAAAAAAATCTTCAAAAACTCCCCATTTCCTAAAAAGTGAAGACTAGTCACTAAATCTGAAAATTGAAACCCTTCAGAATCCGGGCTGTAGTTTCCTCATCTGTAAAATGGAGGCGTGAGGAAAGCCTGAGAGAGAGGGTGGAGTATAGATGTTCCCTTAGATTTTTTATAATTCTAAGGGTTTGTTAAATTCTCTATGCCCGATTCATCCTTCTTCTCTGCTTTTCTCTGCTTACATTGTTCCATCTACCTGTACCTATCTACGCACATTTCACACTTGAAATCCTAATAGTCTTTCAAGGACCAACTCAATTGATTTCCTCAGTTCAAATTATTTCCTCCATAGACTTTTCTAATTCCTCCCCATAAAAGGGAATCCCTCTGTTTTAGGAACTCTCATATAAATTATCTTATACCTCCCATGCATTTATTAATGTACTTAGTAACATATCAATTTATGTACATTAGATGCTTGTCCTATGTCAGTTATAAACTCTGTGTGTATATGTTTGTGTGTGTGTGTGTGTGTGTGTGTGTGTGTGTGTGTGAGAGAGAGAGAGAGAGAGAGAGAGAGAGAGAGAGAGAGAGAGAGAGAGAGAGAGAGAGAGAGAGAGTACCATGTCATATCTCTGCATTTGGCTCATGGTCTAAGGCAGTACTTTGCATGTAGTACTTATTCAATAAATGTTGAGGCATTTTGGCTTCTGGCCAGTTAAAAATTCACCCCTTCTGCCAATGGACATTTTTCTTGTAAATTAACCCCCTGTGAAACTATATACCACAAGGGGAAAAGAACTGTTGGTTACTCAAGATCCCTTTCAAAGCCTGCCAACACAGTTTGCAATTCCACCCAAGCAGCAGTCAAATTCTGGAACATTTCCAGATTATAGTACATATTATTGAGTGAACAAAGCATCTATTATTATTATTATGGATTGGATGGATAGATCCCTTGGCCCGGAATCAGGAAGACATGAGTTCAAATCTGGCTTCAGACATTTATAACTTATGGACTCTGAGTAAGTCTCTTAATCTCTCTGGCTGTTTCAGATTTCTCTTCCATATGTGGTGGTAGTAATAGCATCTACCTCCCAGAGTTGTTATATCTTCTATAGCTTACTCCTTTATATATACACTGAGATCCAGGGACACAGGCCTCCTTGTTTTCCTCAACTATGACACTCCATCTCTTGACTCTGGTATTTTCACTGGTTGACCACCATGCATAGAAATCTCACTCTCTTGCTCTCTACCTCCTAGGTTCCCAAGAAAACTTAAAAATGCTATCTAAAATCCCACCTTCTACAGGAAGCCTTTCCTGCTTCCCAGTGGTGCCTTTGCTCTGTTGATCAGCTCTAATTTGTCATATCTCTCTCTCTCTCTCTCTCTCTCTTTATATATATATATATATATATATATATATATATATATATGTTGTAGAAAGTTATCTGAATGTTACCTCTCTATATTAGACTGTGAGCTTTTTGAGAACAGAAACTATTATCCATTTTTTTTTGTATTCCCAGTACTTACCACAGGACTTGACACATGTTGTTATTGCTCAGTTTTTTCAGCTATCTCTGATTCTTCTTGACCCCATTTGGGGTTCTCTTAGCAGAGATACTAGCGTGGTTTGCCCGTTTTCTTCTCTAGCTCATTTTATAGATGAGAAAACTGAGGCAAATAGGGTTGGGTGACTTGCCCAAGGTCACATAGATGATATTTAATAAGTTTTTATTGACTGACTTTGCAAACTTTCAAACACTAAATTACTTTTACTGTTATCAGTGTGTAGCAATGTGTTTCTAGACCTCAGGCATCTCTCTTATTAAAACTGTACCAATGAAGCTATAGAATTCAACCTTCCACAACTGACCCAACCCCTAGCTCTAACCCTGCCTCATCAGAAATCTCACTTTTAAAATAGATCTCATTTCCCAGAAATACTTAAGTTTGGGATTTTTAAAAAAACCTTGAATTCTAGTTGACCTTCACTGTACCTTCTCTAGTCCCTTAGTCAATGGCAAAAACAAAATATCCCTGAGAGCAATGTTAAAGATCTGACCTATCCCATAAAAGCTAGTCTGAGGTTGAAATTCCAAATATAACACATCCTGTTGCACCTTGCTATTGCAGCCCATATGGTGTGTGAGATAACACACTGTTCCAAGATGCCGTACTAACTAGGCAGAACAAGGGGAAAGAAGGCCAGAGATTTACCCTTAGCTCTGTGCTTCCAGGCTTTGGTGTACTTAGATCAGACTTGTACTGCAAAGCATTGATCTTTGGTGGTTTGGTTTCCTTTGTTGTAGGAACAAAACTGTTTTTAAAAAAAATAGAGAAAGAAGAACAGAGAGTATTTCTATAATGAGCATTTAGGTGAATCTAGGTAGTCTGTATCTCACAAAAGGTTCATTTATCACTGCCTTGAAAATCCTTTACAGACCCAGCACTTTTTAAAGATTCTTTACTCTCCTGGTTTATATACTGAGCTTGCCACCAAAGACTAGATGAAAGCTGTTGGGGTTTTTTTTAGAGAATAAGAAGGTGTTACAAAATGAAATAAATCCTCTATGCCCTTGGTTTACAATAGAGTAATATGTTGTTTTCTGGAGGAATCAAACATCTGATTTAGATATGATCATTGGTTTCTAAACACCAAAATAAAACTACTCTGCCAAGAGGTTTCAGAGAAATATCCATGGTGAGGGAAGATTTAGCAATGATTCATTTATTTGCTCTTTGTCCAATAAACATTGAAAAAACTATAAATATTCTAACTTGGATCCTAAGGCAATCAGTGTATGGGGGCTATGTAGTGTGATGGTAGCAATGGTCCACCTTATTTTAAACCTCTATTGAGGATAGTAGGGACCAAGAGGGGATGAGGTGACGAGATGGAGAACTTCAGAGGGCCAAGGCTCTTGAAAATCCAGAGCAAAGATTGAAAGAAGAGGAATCTCCAAACAAGTCATATGAACCTGTCTTTATGATAGCTCTTATGAAGATTCAAATTTAGAAGCAACCTCCTCTACCCTGATTGAGAATCCCCTATGGTATCACTGAGAAGGGGTCACTCAGACTTTGGTCCCACTGATTTTTTAAACCCTTACCTTCCGTCTTAGAGTCAATACTGTGTATTGGCTCCAAGGCAGAAGAGTGGTAAGGGTAGGCAATGGGGGTCAAGTGACTTGCCCAGGGTCACACAGCTGGGAAGTGTCTGAGGCCACATTTGAATCTAGGACCTCCCATCTCTAGGCCTGGCTCTCAATCCACTGAGCTACCCAGCTGCCCCTGGCCCCACTGATTTTGAGAGCTCTATTTTTCTAAAGTTGTTCTCTATATTGAACCAACATCTACTATCCTGTACTTGCTAACTCAGACTTCCCTAGCAGTGAAGAATAATGTAATCTGTTTTCTGCGTTACAGTCCTTCAGATATTTGAAGATAAGCATCGTGTTCATCCTAAATGTTTTATGTACCAATTTATAGCAATAATTCCTTTAATTATACTTCATATGACATTGCATCCTTCCCTATTCTAGTTGCCTTTTGGGGGTCAAATTCTAGTTCAATCTTCTTGTTAAAAGAATACCAGAAAGTGAAGAAATTATTGTACATGTGATCTGACCAGTAGAAATCACAACAGAACAATTTCTTCTTGATCTCATATTCTTTAGATATAGTCAAACATTGCAAATATTAGCAGCTGTGTTGATTTATAGAAACTTTGTGCTATTTATTTTTTTAATCCATGTATGAGGCATGAGATTTATCTCTATCATATTTAATTTTATTCATTTTGACTTATTGTTTGAGATTACCAAAGTATCTTTGAACCTAGATTCCATCCTCTAAAGGATTAGCTTTTCCTCCACAATTTTTGTCATCTAAACAATTTTAAAATTTATATTTTGTGGCTTCCATTAAGTCATTAATAATGTGTGTGTGTGTGTGTGTGTGTGTGTGTGTGTGTGTGTGTGTGTGTGATGCAGTGGATAGAGTGCTAGGTCTGGAGTCAGGAAGACTCATATTCTTGAGTTCAAATCTCGCTTCAGAAACTTACTAGCTATGTGATCCTGGGTAAGCCACTTAACCCAGTTTGGCTCAGTTCCTCACCTATAAAATGATCTGGAAGAGGAAATGGCAAACCACTCCAGTACCTCTGCCAAAAAAAAAATATTCAAGTGGAGTCACAAAGAGTTGGATATGTCTGAAATGATCTAAAAATACACACACAGAGACACACTATATATAAATATACATTTGTATATATAGTGTATGTATATATGTAGCTACATATACATGAGTGTATATATATGCACATATATATATGCATGTGTATATAAAAGAAAATATGGCCAAGCAGAACTCTTCTCATATGAGATGACATAGAAATGTATATACTTAATTGCTATTGCAAAGCCAGATTGTTCTGTTAATATATATGGAAAATTTTAATTTTTCTTCTCCTTACTGCCCTCAAGAAAAATCCCTTCTTTTTTATTCTTTATTAGTAAGTCAAAACTTTCTGATTAATAGGAAAAGTGCACTTGGAAAAGTCTGTGTTTGCTGTTTCAGTTGGCTTTACGGTAGAAATGTGGAGATTCAGGCTGAAGTAGAACTTCATCCTAAGACAAACATCACTGAACTCTTGAATAAATAGTCCTATTGTAGGCTTGGCCTGGTTCTGCAGGGCAACAAAGCCTCCGGATGGAAAGGAGAAAATCACATCAGTCATATCTATTCTTACTTACAAAATCCCAAACCTTAGATATTGGACCTAAAATTTTCATTAATTTAAAATGTTTGGAAATCACATGGGCTTAGTTACAAACTGTGGAACAGTCAGGAAGAAATTATATTAATTTTGGCATCAAAAAATCCTGATTCAAGTTCCAGTTTGGACAAGTCACCTACCCTCCCCAAACCTCAGTTTCCTCATCTGTAAAAAAGTGAGAATAATACTTAAAATGCCTACCTCATGTAGTTCTTTTAGGCAAAGCACCATGTATGTGAGAAAATTATAATTTAGCTTATTCAGAGAGCTGAGTTAAACCTCAGGTCATGGAACCTAAGGCAGAGATATGCAAGGCAGAAAGCACTGTCAGGTTTCTAGAGTAAGGGATCAGAAACAGGAAGCAGGATCAGTTTACATATTGAGATAAAAGCCAGGCAGGAGGAAAAGCATCCCCTGAAAGCCAAGTTCAAAACCAGGAAGCAAAGAAATTATCTCCTCAAAATCACAATTCAAGTCAGAAGTAGGGTCACACTGGGAAGGCTAATCAGCAAAGGACAGAATGTAGGACACTTCAAGAGAGCTGCTGTACATATGATTTTTCTTTTTGAACAATTTCTGACTGAATTCTTGGCAAATGAGCAAGAGCAAGACCAGGAAGCAAATGTGGGTCAACAAGATATTCGAGGGAAAAACATGTGGTAGGGTACAAAGTCCACTGGTGTTAGAGATTTGGGCCCTAGTCCTAACTCTATCATTAATTAATTGCTTTCATTTTACCTCTATGCTTCCATTTCTTTATCTGCAACTTGGTTGTGCTAGATTCAACTCAACAGACATTCATTAATTATTAATAAGCTATATCTTTTTAAAAATTGTATTTCTTAGATGGGACAGCTTTCTGGGAGAGGTAAGGGGATGGATATTTGAGATAATTATGATAATGTAAGAAACAGAAAACATTAATTAAAACTTCTTAGTTTTTAATTATTCCTGAGATATAAAGACAAAAAGGAAATAGTTCCTACCATCAAGAAATTTACATTATCCTTGGGGAAGGAAGGAGGAGAAGAGCACCTCTAAAGCAGAGAGTCTTATCCTTTTGTGGTACCCTGGATCCCTTTGGTAATCTGGTGAAAGCTATGGACTCCCTTTCAAAGAATGTTTTTAAATGTGTGTAATAAAATACATAAGATTACAGAGGAAACAAACTCTATTGAAAAATAATTATAAATATATCAATATTTTAACTATAGATTTTAATATATTTATTAATCTATACTATGTGCTATTTTATGGATTTCAATATTATCACCAAATATAATAATTATTAAATAAACGTTATAAATATAAAATACATGTAATACATAATAAATATTGAATAAGTTAAAATAATAATGACATAAATATTAAATATTTCTATAAATGTATTTATAGTTATCTATTAATTGATCTTATACTATATATTTATATATATATATATATCTTGAAATAAGTCTAGCAATAGAGATATATTGAGATAAAGGGAGGGAAGAAGAGAGAGAGAGAAAGAGGGAGAGAGGGAGAGATGTATGTTTGCATAGAGAGAGGCAGAAACAGATGGTAGTGGTACTCTAAGGTCTTTTCCAACTCTAGTATTTTATGGTTCTATGACTGTACTTATTTATTTAAGGCTCTATATCTGGTTCCCCGGTAATAATAGTTTCTGAAACAACTACCTACTAAAGAGGATGACCATAACACATTTTCCTCCCATTTCAAGACCTTTTACCTCATTCACTGATTGTGCATTTCCTGCCACCTTCTCATTTACATTTCTATTCCCACTCATTCTTTCAAACCCTTCTGATACAATACACAGAGAATATCATTAAATGAGAATGCTGACTTCCTCCTGGTCTCTATTACATGCCTCCCATTATCCTCTAAAGCAGTGATTCCCAAAGTGGGCGCTACCGCCCCCTGGTGGGTGCTGCAGTGATCCAGGGAGGCGGTGATGGCCACAGGTGTATTTATCTCTCCTATTAATTGCTATTAAAATTTTTTTTAAAAATTAATTTCCAAGGGGCTAAAAGTAATATTTTTTTCTGGAAAGGGGGCGGTAGGCCAAAAAAGTTTGGGAACCACAACTCTAAAGCAAGAGTTCACCTATTTCAGGGACTCCTGTTGGGGCTCAAGGCTTTTTCCAGGTATCCATGACATCAAAATTATTTATATAACAAGAAGACATTTAAATTTTGAATATGGCAAATATTGGTAAATATAAGCAATATGGACAAAAGTTCTTAAGGGAAATCAATAATTTTTTAAATCCTTACTTTCCATCTTAGAATTAATAATAGGTTAGTTCTAAGGCAGTTCCAAGGTAGAAGAGCATTAAAGGTTAGGCAATGGGGATTAAGTGACTTGCTCAGGGTCACAAAGCTATGAAGTGTCTGAGACCAGATTTGAAGGTCTGGCTCTCTATCCACTGAACCACCTAGCTGCTCTGGTTATCACTAATTTTTAAGAATGTAAAAGGATTCTTAACCAAAAAGTTTGAGAACTGCTGCTCCAAAGGCCTCTAGAATTATAGTTATAGCTGATACCATTCTCTGACTTAAGTTATGAGATCAGCAGTCTTGAAAAGCAGCTCATTCAGCCCCTGTTTTCACTTTTGACATATGCTGGATCTGTACCCAGATGTCTAGGGGTAATCAGCCAGTTCTTTAACCTACTTCACCACATTAGTCACATTTTTCTCATTTCTGCTCCCCTTACAGTGCACATATCCATCCACACCACCCACATGAACCAACCTACACAGAGCTGGCGTTCAGACTTTGGCAGAGGTGCTTGTATCCAGAGCAAGCAGGTTTAGATGATGTATAACTCATGAGTACGAAGGGAATTAGCTAAAAAAAAATCTCAGCTTACTCTTGGAAATTAACTTACAGAGGCCTCAGAAAAGGGGGAAAAGAGTTGAATAAAGGAAAGCCGAGCCTATGAGACAAAGGTGCACATAGTTTGAAAACTCTGTTACACTTTGAAGGTCATTACACTTATAGTGACCCAAGACCCCCACTTAGGAACATGAAAAAATTATTCCATTAGACAGCCCAGTCTAATGACAGATTTCCCACTTGCAAGCATGCTGACTATAACATACTAAAAAAGGAAGTTTGATTTCTTTTTTCGGTGAAAAGCAACATGATATAATAAGAGAACAATAGCACATGTACATGATGCTTTATGACAAAGTGCTTTGTCTAAATTAGCTCATTTGATCCTCACAGTAGGTCAGCTATTATGATCCATTTTTTTTAAACCCTTAACTTTGGTGTATTGTCTCATAGGTGGAAGATTGGTAAGGGTGGGCAATGGGGGTCAAGCGACCTGCCCAGGGTCACACAGCTGGGAAGTGGCTGAGGCCTGATTTGAACCTAGGACCTCCTGTCTCTAGGCCTGACTCTCACTCCACTGAGCTACCCAGCTGCCCCCATGATCCATTTTTATAGATAAGGAGACTCACACCCAAACTGGTTAAATTGTAGTAGTCAGGCAGGCAAGGCACTAGCATTTATTAAACATTAACCATGTGGCAGACACTGTGATAAATGTTGGAGATACAAAGAAAAGCAAAAATTGATCCTTGCTTGACAGAAGATCATATTCCTAATGGGAAACAACATGCCAATAAATATGTATAAACCAACTATTTATAGGATAAATTAAAGATAATCAACAAAAGAAAGGCACTTAAATTAAGGGGGATTCAGGAAAGGTTTCCTGTTGAAGAAGGAACTTTAACTTAAATTTGAAAAAAGCAAGGGCAAGTGAGAGATGAAGATGAGGAGAGAGAGAGTTCCAGGTATAGGGACCAGTTAGTGAAAATGCCAGGAGTCAGGAGATGTGTAAAGAACAATGAGAAGGCCAGATTCATAGGATTTAGTTTTGCAGATGAAGAAGTTTAGACTTAGATAGTTTGGGACTAATCAACAAGCCAATAAGTATTTCTTAAGGACCTATTATGTGTCAGGCACTATGCTAGTCCAAGACCACATAGCCAATAAGCATCAGACCTGAGATCCAAGTTGAGACTCTCTAGATTCAGTATTCCATAGTCCCACAGCTAAAAAATAAATTTTAGTGCTAGTACTCTAAATATTTTTACTCTTACTTCTAGACAGCCCTTTCTAGTGATGGAAAATCAATAATAAATTTAGCTGACAACATTTGTTTAATAAATTATAATAAACTATAGAGATGAAAATTAATTATAAAATATAATATAAAATTAATTATAAAATATAATACTTAGCAGAAGCTAAGTATTATATTTTATAAAGTTTTATTAATAATAAACTAACATAATAAAACTAGAGTGAAAAGGTGCTAAACTAACTTCAGCCACCCACGTGAAGAAAAGAGGAAGAGGGAAGAGCTATAGAACTTAAAAAACAGTAACATGACCACATAAACATGGAGGCGCAGGAGAGATTAAAGAAAATTTTGGGAAATACTAAGGGACTTATGGGGGATGAAGTCCAAGGTTCAAAGTCTCCATTTATACAAAGCACTTGATCAGATCCGATCAGCTTAAATTATCACTGACTTCTCCATTCTGGTATAAGTTTATAGATATTGCTGGATGCTAGCTGGAAGAATCTATATCAAACATCTATTCTAACCCATATCTGAAAGGAACCTCCACCAAAACATACCTGATGAGGTCGTCTAACTTCTGCTTTTAAGTTCCAGTGATAGTGAACTGACCATCTCATAAGGCAGCCCATTCCAATTTAGGTAGCTTTTATTGATAGAAAAGTTTTTCTGGAATCAAACCTAAATTATTCATTATAACTTTCATCCACTGTTTCTGGTTCTACCCAATGGAATAAAGCTGTTGTTCAGTTGTTTCAGTGCTGTCTGACTTTTCATGACCCCATTCGGGGTTTTCTTAGCCAAGATTTTTAAGCGATAAAAAGTAAACTCTTTCCTTTTCCAACTTATCTTATAGATGAGGAAACTGAGGCAAAGTGTGGAGTGACTTGCCCAGGGTCACACAACTAATAAGTTTCTAAATCCAAATTTGACCTTAGAAAACTGAATCTTCCTAACTCCAAGCCCGATGCTCTATCCACTGGGCCATCTAGCTACCCAATTAGGAAAAGTAGGACATGTCTTTTACCTCTTTCACAAGACTGTCTTTTCTTGTACTTCAAGACAGTTACCACATCCCCATGAATCTTCTTTTCTCCAGGCTAAACATCCTCAACTCCATCAACCAATCCTCATATGGCATGGGTTCAAGGCCCTTCACCATCCTGGTTGTGCTGAATGTTCTCCATTAGTCAATGTCCTTATTAAACTGAATTATTAAAAAATAATTCAGAACTAAGCACAATGGTTCAGATCATGCCTGACCAGAATAGAATACTTAGGAATCATATATCATCTTGTTCCTGGAAACTGTGACTCTCTTAATTCAGTACCAGACTTCATAAGGTTTTATAATTTTGCCTTATGCTAGAATAGTACAAGCTGTGACTTTGAACTGACCCCAACATCTGTGAGCATCACCATTTGACACAATGACAACACAAGAAGAGACCTAGAACCAAATGCTAAGACCAAAATTGTACTTTCCCCAGCAACCACAGCCAATCCCTTCCCTTCAGTCACTCTATTCATTCTGACCACACACACACCCCAAATACAGTGACACTTATAAGTTGTTTTTCGTTTTAACTATTTTCTACAGCTGTGGCAACCCCATCACCTAGACCTTTTTTTCCCCTCTCTCCTTTGGTGATCTCATTAGACCCCATGAGTTCACTCATAATCCCTTTGCTAATGACCCCTAAATCTCCATAACCAGATCTAATCTCTCTCTTAAGTTTCAGAACTTCATCATAACATCTCTGCCTCAATGACCGTCTGGCATCTCAAACTTTTCTAATACAAAACTAATTTTTTTCCGCAACAAAACCCAACAATTTCTCTAATTTCCATATTTCTGCCAAGGAGATCACATCCATCTAGATACCCAGGTTTGCAGAATCAGGATCATCTTTGGCCCTTAACCTTCCAAAGGTTCAATCAAATGCCACATCTTGTTGATTGTAACTCAGCAATATTTATCATGCCAATCCCTTTTGTGTTTATTTATGTATTTCTCTCCTTAACACAGGCCCTCGCCATCTCTTGCCTCTAGACTAATGCAATAATAACCTCCTAGTTGGTCTCCATGCCTGTAGAACTCTCCTCTCCAATGGCATCAGCCACACAGCTGCCAACTGATTGATATTCCTAAAGAGCAGCTTCAGTAGTTTACCTACTGCCTCTAGGATAAAATATAAGCATTTCTATTTGGCATTTAAAGCCCTTCACTACATGATTTCAGTCAGTCTTTCCAGACTGATTAAATATTACTATGTCCTTCCCTCACATGCATTTTCCATTCCTGCCCAAATTCCCCATATGCCATTTTTTCTACATGTCATTCTATCTATGCCTTGATACAAGCTGTGTCCCATGCCTTGAATTCCATCCCTCCTCCCTCTTGCCTTTTTGAATCCCCAGTCTCCCTGAAGTTATAGTTCAAGTGTCCTTTTACAGGGAAGGCAAGGAGTCCCTGAGAGTCAAGGAGAGATGTGCTATTCCTACCCCTAAAAGAGATACCTTTGCCCTTAGATATTCTTTCCTCCATCCTGAAATTTTTTCGTGTTTATTCTATATATAGTTTATATTTACTTGACCTGTATAAATATTGTTTCACCCTTACCTTAGACTATGAACTTCTTGAGAGACTATTTTAGTTTTATCTTTACATCTCCAAGACCTAACTGAGTTCTGGGCCCATAGTAGGCACTCAACAAATACTTAGAGTATTAAAATATACAAAATATTGTGTCCTATCAGGTCCCAGATGGCCAGGGTATATTCTTCCTAGGAGAGAATACTGAAGAGAATTGCCTGAAACATTGGGAGGTTAAGTGACTTGTTTATGGTTGTACAGCCAGTATTTTTCAGAGGTGGACCTGGAATCTAGGTCTCCCAGCTCTCAAACTCTACTATACCACTCAAAACTCATTAGATCCATATGGCATAGTTCAGTGTCTTAGAATGTGTACATAAGATGCCAAAGGACTCACTGAGAAGCAAAAAATCCAACTAAAAGTAATTAGATGTTCAGAAAAGCAATGGAAAAACAAAACCTCAGGATTTGTTAGAGTCAAGTCCCATTTTTGATGGGCTTTCACTTTCCTTTCTCTGAGAAGGAACCCCAGAAAAGAGTCAGAATTTCAGGATTTCCTAGTCAGGAGACATTCTCCTTTTGAAGATTTGTATAATTCATATATTACAGTACCATTTTGGATGAGTCCTCAGTGAGAGGTGAGGTGCTCCTCCATGATACATACCATATCATCCTGTCCTTTAGAATTCCACCATTTTGTGGCTGATATGACTCTACCTCCCAAAGATACTTAAAATCCTTCCTCTGCTTCTCATTCTCTCTTGGGCTCTTCTTGGGACAGCTTGCTCTCTTCTTCTATTGTCCTTTACTATAGGTATCCCTTCCATATTGCAACTTTCTCCATCAAATTTTAAATATATTGTGGGTTGGCATACAAAATCAAATGGGAATTTGGGGGGAGTTTTGCAGAAGCCTTAGATCATACCCAAAGGTCAGAAAATTACACTTATTTATCTTTTATACTGTAAATATACACAATTAATTTTTAAAAGCTAAAATAAGTAAAAGGGTTTGCCAAAAATGTGAAAGCAAGCAGATGGACACACAAGCACTAGAAATGAAGAGATATCTTAACATTGGCCTATGAATATCCTCTGTCTAAATACTTAACCCAAATTTTACAATAAGTTACTGTGAATGTTGCAAAAAAAATAATTCAGACTTCTTCTCTCTTAGGAAGTGAAAGAAAGATAGAGAATAAGTGAGACCTTTGCAAAAGCTTCTCCCTTGTTCTCTATCTTTCTTTCAGAAGGTGGGTCCAAAATTTTTTTCACAGATTTTCCAGATATAAGAAATACATGCATACCCCACAATGTGGACGGACTGCATGTACTTGCTTCTTTTCCCTAAGAGATAATACCATCTCTTGAACAGTTCTTTTCCAGAGCCATTATAGCTCTAGGCTATTTGAATCTTTTCTGATCTATTGCTGGGCTAGAATGCTTTGGGACTTTTCCTCACTTTCTTCTCTTTTATATGAATCTCACAGTTTCATTTTTCATACAAAAGGTCTCCTCAGGCAGTTCTCTGTTCCTCTGGTTCTACTGTGTCTCTACATTTTCCTCCTATATCCCAAGTTGGGAGTAGGATGTAGGATGAAATGGGTTCTTACTTCTTACTCAGCATCTTTCCATCAATCTCAGGATTCTGAGGGACTCCCTTCTCTTTTTACCTGTCTTTTTTTTTAAACCCTTACCTTCTGTCTTGGAGTCAATACTGTGTATTGGCTCCAAGGCAGAAGAGTGGTAAGGGTAGGCAATGAGGGTCAAGTGACTTGCCCAGGGTCACACAGCTGGGAAGTGTCTGAGGCCAGATTTTAAGCTAGGACCTCCCATCTCTAGGCCTGACTCTCAATCTACTGAGCTACCCAGCTGCCCCCTTTACCTGTCTTTTTGTCAGGCCATACAAATTAATTTATGGTCTGCCATAGAAAAACATCGAATACACTTAAAAGGCAATGAGGTGAAGAAGAGGAAGGGATTTGTAGCTCCTGGAGGTTCCACGGCAACTGTTCATGACACAGAATGGATGAGGGCTGGAGAGGGGGAGTGTTAGGCAATTGTGTTTCGATTGCAAAGATTCCTGTTTCTGAAACAGTTATGAAAACAGAATTTGAATACAGAATCAGACAATTATAATCTTGCTTTCCCCAAAAACATTTATTTCTGCCTTACTAAAATAGGTATTTCAAAAAATTGCAATCTGCATTGCAGTCGATAGGTCACATTCCATTTAAATTTGACTTTAGTATGCTCTAGTTCTGCTTAATCAGAGAATATGGGACTAAGGCCAGGTTCCCCTCAACCATCACCCCCTGATTAAGAGAGATGGAGGTCTTTCCAGCTCTACCTTGATGATACCGTAATGATAGCTGATATCTAGAGAGTCTTGTTTTGTTTTATTTTTTATAATGATTCACTAGGCACTTTGCATATATTATTTACTTTGATCTTCACAATATCCCTATGAAATAGGGAATGCAAATATCATTTTTAAATGAGGAAAATGAGGTTTGGAGAGAATATGGCCAAGACAAGTTAGTTACAGTGAAAAAGAGTTCAATGTTCAAAGCCACAGGACCTGGACTACATCCTGAAGCCTTTGCTAGGGCAGCCCTTCCACTTACTATCTATGTGGCCTTGCACAAATTATCTGATTTTTCTAGGTTTCAGTTTCCTTACATGTAAAATGACCTATTTATACTAGAATTTTTCTAAAGTCCCTTCCAGCCTAAGTCTGTGATCATGAGTAGCACAGTCAGGAGTCAAAATCAAAGTCCTTTTCTACTCTATCATAGTTATGCATTATAGACTTGAGCAACAAGCATCTTTTCTTCCAGGTAGCATTGAAAGGGTTTTGTCAATCAGTCAATCAACAAAAATGTATTGAGCATTAGCTGTACGTCTGGTACTTTGCTAAACACTAGAGATACAAAGCAAAGGAAAACAAATGAATGAAAAAAAATGTTCCTGCCTCACAAAGTATAAATTCCATATGGGGAAACAACTCATCAGTAATGAGATTCCCACTACATGTATAGGTAAAGTTTGATAGAAAGTAATCTGAAAGGAGAAAGAAGGAATTAGCAAAGGTGAGGAAGGGGTGAGAGGACTGGGAAAAGTTTCCTGTGAATATCAGTGCTTGGATTAAATCCTAAGGGAGATTAGTAAACTAGGAAGAGAAGGTGAGGGGGCAGTGCAGAGAAACAAAGATAAAAAATGGTGGAATGACCTGTCCAAGAAACTGCCAGCAGATTACTGTAGCTGGATTGAAGAATGCCTTGAAATAAAAACAAATTAAATCATTCTGTTGAAAGGGACTTGGCTATTTGCACTATCTGGAAAAATCCAAGGATATTCAGCAGTGTGATAATAAATTAAACACAAGAAATGATCCCACATAGGAATATAATCTCCACACCTTGGCTTATTATGGAGGAGGGGGGAGCATTAGTATGTCTATATGGTATGTTAATTAAATTTCCAGTTGGTCCAACATTGGGAGGTGTTATGAATAACACCAGAGAGAGCAAGATACTATGCTGGAATGGAAAGGACTTTAGAATATTAAGATATAGGCAGAAAAGAGTAACACAGACAAGACAAACTCATATGTCTGTGAAGGAATAATCTAAATGGAAATAATTCAAAGGGAAGTAAATAGTTAGAAGTTGACAAGTAGGAACAATGGTAATGGTTTTTACCCGAGCATTTGAAAATTCTTTATAAACAGTAATTGGGTTTTTTTTTTCAGAAGCAAATAAAAAAGCAAAAAAAAGTTGTCAGAGAAAAGCCACTGATCATTGAAGTTAGGGTAATAAGATGCATTGTCAGTAGCATTATCTTTTAATATGAAGGACAATGATGCAAATAGTTTATTTGGTGGCATTGGTTTGGATCTGGGATAAGCATAAGAATTAAAGGCAGGGTATCAGATAAGAAAGTATATATATATATATATATATATATAGTACAGCCTATTCTGTCCCTGCTTCTCCTACCCTTGAGTTAGAAAGGCCCCTGAAAAAACAGGAATTCCTTCTTATTAATATGTACACAAGTAACATCAATTCTACATACCTCATAAATGAATTATCTGCTTTCAATCTAATTCAACAAATGCTCATTAAATGTCTATTATGTGAAAGGTAGCATAGTGGATCAAGGGCTATAATTTTTTGGGTTCAAGTCCTAACTCTAATGCATATTAGCTGTCTGATCGATTATGGGTAAGTCACTTAACCTCTCAGTGTCCCCAAGCAACTCTCTAAGACTATAATTTACAGATGAGCTAATGATCTGCATCAGTGGAAAGAGGTTCTATACTGGAAGTTTCCTATAAATAAACCAAGCCTGTGATTTCTTTGTGTGATATCACAAATCACCAAGTAAAATAACATCTGTAGCTTTAAAAATTGTAAGCTACTTTGCGAGGACCAGGCTCCAAAAGTAAAAGTAATACAATTCTTGCTTCCAGGAAATTTAAATTTGTCCTGGGTGCAGAAATAAAACATGCATAGATCAGAAGGTAGTTTGAAAAGAAAAGTGAGGACATGAGCAATTAAGAAGAGATGACCTCTGAAATGAGGCATGAAGGAAGATAAAAAGTCTGGGACGTAGTATTGAGTACATGGCAGACTTAGAGAATCACATGTTCATAAATAGAGGAAGAGGGAAGTCCTGGGTTCAAATGTGACCTCAGATACTTCCTAGCTGTGTGACCCTGGGCAAGTCACAACCCCCATTGCCTAGCCCTTACCTCTCTTCTGCCTTAGAACCTATACATAGTTTTGATTCTGAGATTGAAGATAAAGGTTTTTTTAAATGAATGAATAAATCAGTAGAGGCTAGAAATGTCAAGTTTGGGGACCAATCTGACCAATTTAGCTAGAATGACTAGTGTATGAAGAGAAGTAATGTGAAATAAGACAGAAAAAATATGTTCAAATGAGATTATGGAAGATCTTACATGCCAGAATAAGGAGTTTGTATTTTATCTTGGATGTAATAGGGAAACACTGAGGATTTTTAGGTCTTTATAATCAGATTTGTTATACCTTAGGAAGATGACTTTGACAGGCTGTGTGAAGGATAAATTGGAAAGAGGAGAGATTAGAGGCAAAGATAACAAACAGAAGGTTGTTATATTAATCTAAGCAAGAGGTATTGAAGATCTCAACTTTGCCAGTTACTCATTATGTAACCTTAAGTAAATAATTTCACTTCTCTGCAATTATATCCTCATCTGTAAAATGAGGGAGTTGGATTAGATTTTTTATAACAATAAATTTATGATATAAAGTGTTTGGCTTGAACTAAAGGGACCAGTGAGTGGAAAAAAGAAAGGGCTTTGTGTAATAGCCAGAATTTCTCCTTTACTACAACTCCTATCTCCAGCTTCTCACTAGACCAAAGGTTCTTAACCTGGGACCTATGGACCCTCAACAAGTCCATGGACTGATTTCAGGGGCTCTGTGAACTTGCTTGAGGGGGATAAAAAAAAACCCTTTTCAATAGCTTTTTGGTTTCCCTTGTAATCTTGCATATTTTATGCATTTAAAACCATTTTGATGGGAGAAGGGGGTATATAGGCATCACCAGACTGCCAAAATGATCCATGATATAAAAAAAGGTTAACGATCCCTGAACCCATGAGTATCCATGAATCCTAAATTACTAACGAAAGTGCTATACAAAGAGAGTTAAACTTGATCAGGTTGCATGAGTTTAATTGAATGTATGTGGGCGTGTGAGTATGTTTCTGTGTGAATGAGTCTGTACTGACTCCACACCAAAGTAGAGACCAAAAAAAAAATTATTTCAGTCCAAGAGACGTCAAACATCTCTGTGTCTACAGTATCTAGATGTTTAGAGCAGTGGAGACAAAACAGTTGTTTGATTGGCTGGATTTTCATCTGATTATGTTGACAAAACATAGCAAGTCAATGAGTTTGTGATAACCAGATGAGCAAAATCCCATGCTGTTCAAGTATTTCATTCCTCCAATGATGATGATCATGACCCATCTCTGATCTTAGCAGAGTGGCTGTGGACTAGCATTTCATGAGCATGCAAGCAGTCCAATGGCAAACCTCTTCAGCTTACTGAGGCTTGTCCTCAGCCAACAGACACACAGTCTGTCACTGGATCCATTGTTGGAGCTTTTCGGGTCTCTCATGGCTTTGCTTTTCTGATATAGTCTCTGAAACTCCAAGATCACCTCCATACAGAAATGAGACAATGGTAAAGAATTTGAGTAATGTTTGTTTTTTACTAAATCAAAAAACAAGGTAATTAAAAATTACTTGGGAATCTTGAAATTTGGGGGAGGATTACCTTTGCTCTGACTCCTCTTGTTTTCTTGGATAATTCCAAGTTGCCTGTAATTATTGTTCTTTCTCACTGATGATTAATGTCTTCATAGTTTATTATTAGTTACTAAATAATCTTCCTCACAACTAGGAAGCACATACAACAGAAATAAATGTAGATCTTTTAAAGGAAGTTTTCAATCTACTTCAGACAAGATCAGTACATATAATATTAATAAAAAAAATAATAATAACAGCTAGAATTTATGTAGTGCTTACTAAGTGCCAGGCCTATTACAATTTTTATTTCATTTGATCCTCACAGGAGTCTTGCAAAATAGATGTTATCATTAACCCCATTTTATAGATGAAGAAAATGAGGCAAACAGAGGTTAAATGACTTGCTCAGAGCTACACAACTATTAAGTGTCTGAGGCTGTATTTGAATCCAGGGTTTCCCAATTACATGCTTGGTGCTCTATCTACTGCACCATAACATAATATTATATACTTTAGTTTTATGATGCTGTGTCATACCATGGAACAGCATTATAACTGAAGCCATCTTGCAACAAGATTTACTCTATACATCTCTCCCTGTGAGGTCATTGTATTAATTTATTTTTTAAAATAAAGAAAAAGTGATCTCTAATTCATGCTATGTACACAAAGCTCTGTACCCAATTGGAGCAAGCTATATTTTCCCCAAAATCATGTGCAAATTATGTATAAAGATAGATATCAATATATGTGGATATAGAGATAGATGATATAGGGCTACCATTCAGAATGAATTCCATTGATTAAGTTAGATCCAGCATATACTCAGAGTTTGCCAAAGTCTAATTAGAGGAGTGTAACTCCAGGATATCCGTAATTTGAAGGAAATGGAGGAAAATATAATCATTGTCAGGCCCAGTGATACATGATGTGTACATCATGCATAAACCCAGCATCATTGTATAAACTCAAGGTTATTACTGAGGACATTGAATATCTTTAGATACTTAACATGAAGGATTTATGAGAAAAGATACATCCAATACATGTACTTTAAATATTTAGTCCTAGAATTCTCCTTTTAAGGGAAATGGACTGAGAATGAGTACCATGTCCTGCAAAAAAACCCTCCAAAATTATTATGAGAAAAGGCCTCAAGGATCAAGTACAGGTAGCTGTTTATTAATCAGCCTATTAATGCTATTGGGGATTTTTGTTGTTTTGCTTTTTTCAAGAATGATTTAGATTCATGGAAGATGGCCTTGATGAAATAACGAGGAGACATGCAGGCTTTTACAGATGGTTTTCTATAGACTACTACATATTCAGTTAGTCAACAAGACAATCAAAAAGCATTTCTAATATAAGTATTTATATTATACATATACTAATTATTATTAATAACAGTGACAATAGCTAGCATTTAAAAAAAGTTTTTCAAACTGCTTTGCAAATATCTCATTTTATCCTCAAAATAACCCTGGGAAGTAGACTTTATTGTATACCCAATCAGCATAGTTTTATGACTTCCTTTTGTTCTGTTTGGCAACACATGGATAGGAGTGAAGATGAAGATGGTAGTTGTACTCCAGGGCTGGGGTTGGAAAGGCATACACATCAATAAAACAAGGGATTTGAGAGTAGAGAATCATGTAGAGTTGTATTGATTCACCAAGAGGTCAAGATAAGGAAAGATGTAAGTCATGCTACGTGCCAAGTACTGTGTTAGTCAGTGGAGAGGCAAACAGGAGAAATAAAAAACCAAAAAACTGATTCAGTCTCCATTCTTAAGAGCTCACATTCTAATAGGAGAGAACATATAGAAGAGGGTTCAGATTTAGGTCAGGGAAAGGCAAAGGAGTCCTTAGGGTACAGAGTGTAAATTAGGATGGTCAAAATTAATGTTCAGTGAACCCAGGAGAGCAATTACAGGACAGATGACTGTTGCATTTTGGACACAAAGTTTGGAGTAGATTGGGGTTCTGGGCTATGTCAGGTAAAGGTAGAAGGAGTGGGGATTAGCATCTAACCAAGAGCAAATGTCTAGCACCTGGTGAGAACTCAGCAGTAGGGCTGGAGCTGAGGAGGGGTAAGGTTCCCTGAGACATGCTTTTACTGTGCCCTTGGCCAACTGTTGATATGAGAGTGTCAGGTGGGCTGGGGAGGGCATGATTCCTAATTTCCTACTGATATCTAGTCCTGCTGGGTCTCCAGTTTCCCTTTTCCCTTTGGCACCTATTTGCTTAATAAATTTTTGTTAAATTAAAACAAATTGGAGGGCCTTCTGTCTCTTGATTCCATTTTTAAAAAACCATTTAGTTTGACAGAAAAATGGAAGCTCAAAGACTATCCTCAGACAAAATATTTTTCATTCATATACTAAGATCAAGCAATATATAATAATGGAAAGAGTGCTGGGTTTTTGTGAGGGAACTGAATTTGAATCAAACTCTTCTACTTAGTGCCTTTGTGACATTAGGCAAGTCATTTTACCTCTTTCATCCTTTTTTTCCTCATGTCAGAACACAGATTGGGACAAGATGATCTCCAATAGCCCTTCAAACTTTCAATCCTAAGAAATCTACAGATGAGACTACAGAGATAATTTCATTCTTCTGAATATCATTATCAATCAAGACATCAAACAGGGGGAAAAGGAAAAGGGATTCTGTAGTGATCAATCAGTCAATCAGTAAACACATATTAAATGTGTTTTGTGCCAAGCACTGTGCTAAGTGTGGGAGCATGATCTATTGATAGATAAATTCCATAGCTTCTTCTTTTTCAAATGATATTGACTTGAAAGAGGTAGACCTAGCTATTTACCATGGAAAAATCAAACAGGTGAAAACGCATACTACCCATATTATCCTATATGGTTAGATTTAAAAAAAACAACAACATCAAGTTAGTCTATCAATATACACCAAGAACAGATGTCTAGCACCTGGTGGGAACCAGGCAAAAAAGTTGGAGTTTCGACAAGAGCTGTAGCTAGACAATGAGCTGGGCCCAGAAATGAATAGGAGGAAGCGATCAGTTTAAATCCCATTTGGAAATTTTTGCAGTGCTTTCAATGATTGCAAGAAATTCACTAGTACAAAAGCCCAGCTATTTAGCATCAGTATTATCCCAGTGATGGCTCCATGTGGTAGGACCCGAGTTGCCCTTTTTCCCACAATAGAGATAACTTTTCCCTCAAAGGTAACAATGCTATTTTCTAGGACTTAATTGGCCCCTGATTCCCTTGACTCGATGTCCTAGTCATCTAGGAGGTTTTAAAAGTACCACCTATGAGCAATTGGGACCCCTATACTTGGTGAGTTTATGAAGACCACAGAAGTCATAAGGTCCTTTATCATATTCTATCCTGCCAATGGGATGCATCCAGAGAGGCTAAGTAAAATTGTATCATTGTTGCATATGCTTATTGAATTGAGACAAAATAAACCTACTTTGGTTAACTGTTCAATGATTTCTGTGTATATCCTTTCATTCCAACATTGAACCTTAATATGGTATAGGTGTTAAGTCAGTCTCTAATTAATATTCCCCAAAATGGAATACTTGGAAGAATCAAAATTGTAAGTAGCCCAAATGACAGTGAAAGTGTTTGGTATAAAAAAAACAAGGTTTTATCTGCAAGAATTTGTGGGAAAAACATAGTTCAGAACATGGGTGACTGGCAAAAAGAAGGGAACTAGTGATGTTAGAGTTAAGGATTATAATCAAAATGCCATGGTTGTGTCTGTAATATATAACAAGATCCAACCAGATCCAGTGCACTGGAGAGATCGCCTGTGGAAGATTTATGTAAAACAAGAACTTGCAAGATGGGAAGCTTAAATAGGAAAAAGTTTTCATCGGAGGAAAGAGTCAGTGCCATAATGGATTTATTGAGGTTTGGGTTGGTTCAGGTGTAATGGGGGAAGGGGGCTTTGTGTCAGCGGCTGCAAATAAAGAAGTCCTTCACCCTTAGATGCAGATACAGTAAAAAGGGCAGACTGTACTCAATCAAATGATTTTAGAGGCAGACAGTTCCAGCTAGGCAGCCCATGGGAAAAGGCTGCTCCCAACTATTTGATAGACCAATACAAAATGTTGATGCATGTACTAATTCTCCTGTCTCCTGAAAACAAATCCCATTTGGATCTTTCATCTGGGTGTCTCCATATTAGTTGATACGGGTATGTAGTAAATCCCCATTTCACTTGTAGATTAATACAACAATACTACTTAATTAGAGCGAACAAGACTTTCTGGGGCAGGTAGGTGGCCCAGTGGTTAGAGATCCAGGCCTGGAGACTGAAGATCTTGGTTTCAAATTTGGCCTCAGACACTTCCTAGCTACATGACCCTGAGCAAGTTACTTAACCCCTTTTGCCTAGCCCTTACCACTCTTCTGCCTTAGAACCAGTATTTAGTATTGATTCTAAGACAGAAGATGAGGGTTTTAAAAAAAATAATTGCTTGTTTTGAAAGAGAAAAAAGTTAGACAAAGTTAGATAGTAAAAACATCCTCACAGTTGACTCCAGATGACTTTCTAAGGGAAGAGAAGCCCCAAACACTGGGGGGAAAAACATTTAAAACTAAATTTCTAGCAATCTAAAGTCAGGGAAATATTTTTTTCCAACTGGCAAGCATGATACCAAATAAACTGGAAAGATATTTTCATATCTGCTGCCTGTAATTATAATAAGAAATAAATATATTCTCTTTGAGATTCTTTTTTATTTGATCATTTCTGTAACTACATACTATGCCAGTTTGGGTTGTTACTTTGCAGGACTCCATTAAAGCTGTTTGAATTAAGTCTTTGAGCCTTGCCTCACACAGCTACTTTTTATTTGTGTTAATGTGAAACCTGAAAATGAATGTCTACAGTAGCTGGACTGACTATTTTCTGTACTTACCTCTATAAGGCATGAAAATATCCATTCACACTCATTTCTTGTCTCTGCTGGCCAAAGACACAGAAAAAGGATAACGTGGTGCTTTATCTTATAATGTTTTGCTCATGACAGCAAGAATACAGCAAAGGGAATGAGAAGTAACAGAAATAATGACAATGGCCCAAAGTGTTACAAAGTCCATACCTAATATCAAAAATCAGAAATAAGTCTACTTAAGCCACTGAGATTTAGGGACTCAGAAGTCCCAAAGAGACTGACTTGCTAACAAATTATCACTTCTGTTGGTCAATTTTGATGATTCAACAAAGAATATTTGTTACTGAATTCAGAAAACAACAACAATAACAACACAAAAGCTTAATGACATCAATTAAGCCCCTGTTGAATTACTCTGCTTTTTCAGATTTAATCCATGTATATTACATAGGGCAAATTCAAAATCTAATTAAGAACAAAACAGATTCTCAGAAGAAAACTAATAAAATTTAGTGTCTATGCTACTTTAGAGGCATTTAGGCATATGCTGTCTTCTGCCAATATTTGATTCAGATACGCTTCATCTCTTCCAGTGAAATTATAAGCTTTATAAAAGGGCTGGAACTATATCTGCTATGATTTTTTTTATCCCCCATAGCACCTAGAATGGCAAGAATATAATAGGTATTGAATGAAATGGAGAAGAAGTTCCATTTGGGTCTTTCATCTGGGTGACTCCATATTAGTTGATATGGGGATGTAGTAAACCCCCATTTCACTTGTAGATTAATACAACAATATTGCTTAATTAGAGCTTTAACAAATAGCATATTTGTTTTTTGGATCAGATAATATATATAGAACATTTAAAGTGCCGCAAAACAATTTGTTAATATTATTTTTGTTAATGATAATAAAATGTGATGCAAAATATAATTTTCCATTATCTTAATCAAAACAGTATTAGAGAAAATCCCTGCCTTTTGCAAAGTTATATTCCTCCATTCTGTTCATTCAATGTTGCCTAATAACATTTATGGAGCAGCTGAATGGAATAGTAGATAGGGCACCAATCTGGAGTCAGGAAAACTCACCTTTGTATGTTCAAATCTGAACTAAGACACTTACTATCTGGGTGACCCTGGACAAGTCACTTAACTTTGCCTCAGTTTTCTCATCTATAAAATAAGCTGAAGAAGGAAATGGCAAACTACTTCAGTATCTTTGCCAAGTAAACCTCAAATGACATCATGAAAAGTTGGATACAACTGAAAATGACTAAATGACAAGAAAACAAACATTTTATTTTACTTCTTGTGGCCTTTACCCATACTGAGAAATTATTCCAGATATGTTTGAACAGTTGAATTCAAAAGCAAATTATATGCATGCTCGGTCAGTTTGTAAAAATGTATTTTATGATATAATTTCCAAGAGCAACTTGAGTGAGCATTTATGCTAATAGGTATTCTCTTCCATTTATGAAATTGATGTGATTATGTTAACTATGCCTTCACTATTGCTTGACAGTCCTTCTAAATATTTTCTCTCTTCTCGAACTCCTAACTCTACTTCTCCCCGTTACAATTATAGCAGAGATATAACATCCATCCTATTTCACTGAATTTGAAGCTATCTGAATTCTCTTAACTCTTCCTCTTCCATTCCTTAAAACATTTCAGCATCGACATTCACACTCTTCTCCTTTTCTTTGACCAAAACTAAAAAGATATCCATTTTTCATTTTTTATTTTCTTTAATTTTTTAATGTTATCTTTTCTCAATTACATGTAATAACCATTTCCAACATAGATTTTCTGAAATTATAAGATCCAAATTGTCTCCCTTCCTTCCTTCCTTCCTTCCTTCCCCCTTCCAGAGACAGGGAGCAATTTGATCTGGGTTATACACGTATTATCATGTAAAACATGCTTCCACATTGGTCATTATTATAAGAGAATACACATATAAAACCCAAACCCCAAAATAAAAACACAAATAAACTAAAGTGAAAAATATATGCTTTGATCATCATTCCAACTCCAATAGTTCTTTCTCTGAAGGTGGATAGCAGTCTTAGACATAAATACTTTAGAATTTTCCTGGATCATTTTATTGCTAAGAGTAGCTAAGTCTTTCACAGTTGATCATCCCACTATGTTACTGTTACTATGTACAGTGTTCTCCTGGTTCTGCTTATTCTGCTATTATCAGTTCATGTAGGTCTTTCCTATTCTTTCTGAAATCATCCTGCTCATCGTTTCTTGTGGGAAATAGTATACCATCACTGACATGTACCACAACTTGTTCAGCCATTTACTTCTGCTCAACTTCAAATTCTGCAAAAAAACTGCAAAAAAAAGAGCTGCTATGAATATTTTTGTACTCATAGGTACTTTATCCTTTTTTAGAGCTAGCCCTATTTTTAAATAATTTTCTGACTGCATTTTGTATCCTATTTGTTCTTGCCTCCTCCATTCAATTGCTTCAGTAATCATTCCATTTTAAATTTAACAAGATACTTTTGTGAAAAAATACATGAGCTAGATGGAATGAGCGTAGTGGATAAAATTTGGTGAGGCTGTATTGAAATAAAAACTCTATTCCAAAGAAACTCCATTGTGATGGGAGCATACCACAGACCACCCAGATCGAGTAAATTGAGGGAAATGAGAGATCAGGAATAAGAGAATAAACTTAGAATAAAGGCAAGATACAATACTATTGGGGCAACTTCTATCTATTGGAGTTTTGTTTCTGATTAAAATAGGACAAGAGTTAAATGCTTTAGTTATCTTAATTACATATTTTTAATTCTTTAGAAAATAAAGGAAGCTATAATCATGGTAGGTAACCAGACTAGCAAACACAATAAAAGTTCATTGTTGGAGAGGTTGTGTGAAGATAAATAAATCTTAATCACAATAAATATACCTTAATCACAACTGTTGTTTCATTCTTTCTTAAAAAAATTTTTAGAATTAAATAAAGTTACTAAACTGTTCACATCTTTTAACATAGCTATCCAGTTATTATTCTCTGTAATCCAAGAGATTTTTGGTAGCAGGAAAAACCCCTGTTTGCAAAAATATTCAGAGCAGTATTATTTTTGATAAAAAAAAGAAAAAAAAAGAAACAACCAAACAAAAGATTTGCACAATGACTGAAATTTTTATGGTACATAATACAACAGAATATTACTATCCCATAAGGAATGACAAACACAAATAATTAGTAGAAGCATAGGAAGATGTATAAATTAATGAAGAGTAAAAAAGCAGAGTCAAAAGAACAACATATGCAACAATGTATATAAAGTCAACGTTTAGAGGCAACAACACATAAAGTCAAATAAAATGATCAATGTTAATACTACATCATCAAAAGTAGAGGACAGCTGGATGGCTCAGTGGATTGAAAGTCAGGCCTAGAAACAAGAGATTTTAGGTTCAAATCTGGCCTCAGACACTTCCCAGCTGTGTGACCCTGGGCAATTCACTTAATCCCCATTACCCTATTCCTTACCACTCTCCTGCCTTGAAACCAATACATAGTATTGATTCTAAGAAGGAAGGTAAGGGCTTTAAAAAAAAAGTAAAGGACAAATCTTTCTACTCTCTTAACAATGAAGAAAATAATTATTTTTGAGAAAATATCCTTTGTCAAGAAGGGAGTATGTAGGTGTTTTTTGGAATGTTTGTAAATTGAAATAAAATCCAATCAATAAATTTAATAGTGAAAAGAGATTGAAAAAGATGAAAATTACTCTTCAGAACTCTGCCCTTACTTAGGAAAAGAAACTGGTTGCTGGAATAAAATTACTAGGAAACTAGGGAGAAAATTAATGTTTTATCCAGGACTTCAAGACAGATAAGGACTGGAAATCTAGGCACAATTTGGTGTGCATTCTACATTGGAGGGAGAGGGAGAGAGTAGATTTCGAATAGCTCATAGAAAGGATAGGAAATATCCTATTACCTAAAACTCTAAATGGTAAGTATACCCATGAGGAATGTCATATTCTCAAGAAAAAAATTCTGATAACCTACACACAAAAAGTTCTGATGAAGGAGTAAAGAATCAGCTATCTAAAGAGACTATGGTGAATTGGATGGAGTATCCATAGACAACTTTAGATTTTTAGAAGATTTATGTAAACAATGAAAGTAAGGGAATTAGGATGAATGTGGACATTGTCTTATCAGAATAGTGTCTGCATTCATCCTAATTCCCTTACTTTCAAACTAGAGAGCAAACTAGAGAGAACAGAGTTTGATAGAAGCTATATTGTATGTTCAAAATGTAATTCTATCCATAATTTCTTATCTTTACTGTTCCCCCAAATATCCCAGCTCCCCTTATCTGTACAATTTTTATTCACTTTAGTGCTCTCTATCAATGTTACTGACTAGTCTTAGGAAAAGAAGACTCAAAATCATCCAGTAATCATTTTCTGATATTCTTTGAAGACATCACCTTGCAGTCACCCAAGTTCCCAACTTGAGACAGTCATGATTCTTACCTCTTCTTCTCTTACTGACTCTTACCTCTTATATGCAGTTAGTTGACAAGTGTTGTTGATTCCACTAGTTTAAAATCTCTGAAATACATCTCCTTTCAGTTTATACAACAATCATCTTAATCCCATTCCTCATCTCTTAGCTAGACTATTTCAATAGCTTCCCAACTGGTCTCTCCACACCCTATCTCTCTCCTTTATAATTCATTCTCCTGTGTCCAAACTAATTACCTCAAAATTGAGTTTTGACTATGTCATTCCTCTTTGCAAGAAGCTTCAGTTGCTCCCTATTACCTTTATGATAAAATATAAAATACCCCTTCCTTCATATAAAGCCTTTTAAAGTCTGACTCCAGACTATCTATCTAGGTTTTATTTAGTCATTTTAGTCAGGTACAACTAACTCTTTATGACCCCTTTTAGGGGTTTTCTTGGCAAAGATACTGGAATGGTTTGCTGTTCCTTCTCCAGTACATTTTTGCATAAGAGGAAACTGAGGCAAATGAGGTTAAATAACTTGCCCAAAGTCACACAGCTAGTAAGTGTCTGAGGCTGGATTTGTCCTCAGGACTTCCTGACTTCAGTCCTAGAGCTCTACCCACTGTGCTACCTAGTACCTATCTTTCTGGGTAGTTCATACTTTAGTCCCACTCACACAGTTTACACTCTTTCTGAAATGGCCCGCTTACTACTCTTTGTAGAAAAGTATGTGTTGGTAAATGTTTAACAACCAAAATCTCCCCCCAAAAGGGTGAACAACATACATTAAAGTTTAATCTGCCTTATTAACAATTTCTCTCTCATATTCTGAATAAATCAAGCCCTGATTTGTAAGCTTTACAAATTTCAAATGGTCACACTGAAAATTTAGCAATCAGTTCTTATCAGACAGCTCAAACTGGCTCCAGAAAATCCCTGTTTATACACGACATTTCCTCCACACCCATAGAATGCTCTCTCTTTCTCTTCCTTTTCTTCATTCAAGTTCATCTCATTTAATGTGTTCACCTAGAAGGGTACTTTCTCAAGTTGTCTCCCTCTGCCAATCTAAAATGAGTGTGTATGTAATACAAACATATGCATATTCTGATGTATAATGATCTTAGCTAACATCTACATGGCACTTTTAGGTTTGCAATGCTTTTTACATAGATGATTTCATCTTATCTGCACAATAATCCTCTCCGTAGGTGATTTTATTATCCCTATTTTTGAGATGAAAAAACTGAGGCTGAATGGGTAAAGTGAATTGCACTGATTAGCACAACTAGTAAGTGTCTGAGGAAGGATTTAAACTCAAAATTTTTTCCAGAAAAACTGTATGACATTGTAGAGAGAGTGTTAAACCTTGGTCAAGAAAATTGGGATTCAAATCCCATCTCTGATGCATACTGCCCATGTAATGTTATATAAAATACTTTGCCTCTTACTTGCTTCATCTAAAAACTAGAAAGTTAGACTAGACAATCTGTAGTTCCCCCTTTTGGCTCTACCTAATATTCTGTAACTATAACTAAAACTCAATTGTGGCCTTATTTAGTACCTAAAGTGACTGGAAATAGATATTTCTACTCTAAAAGATGAACAAGATAATAGATTCTGCTCTCTGAATTATCTTTAAGGCATAGTTCTTGAGTCTGCTTTCTAAAGGATGAGTTCTGGATGAAAATTAAATTCTAGATGTTCAAAGGAGGTCAAGCATCAATACACACCGAATCATAAAATAAAAAAGTGTACTTTTTCTCAAGATTCTGTTACAAGAAGCTTAGTAGCTTGCAGGCAATGATAAAAGAAAAGCAAATGTGTCTACAAGCAAGATAACACAATGATTAGAGATGAACTATAGAGAAAATAAAAGATACATTTTAGTGTTATTAGAGTCTAATAACCCTCTGAGAAGGCTGTCAATATTTAAGTTTTCCTCATCAATGAGAAGAGGAAGGAAGTAACCATATATTAAGTACCTACTATTTGTCAGGCACTCCGCTAAGTACTTTAGAAAATATCATCTCATTGGATCTTTTTGAAAAATTTGTTTGTTACATTAAAATATCCAGGTTACTCCTTCCCTCCTTTTCCCCGCCCTTTTAAAGAAGGCATCATGTGACAAAAAGATATATGTATATATAAACCTGTGTCTTCATTATTGCTATTTATCAGTCTTTTCTCTGGAGGTGGACGTTCACAAGTCATTCTTCAAAAAATATTTCTGTTGTAAATAATACTCTCTTGGTTCTATTCATTTCACTCTTCATAATTTCATGTAAGTTTTTCCACATTTTCCCAAAATTAACCTGTTTGCCATTTGATCATTACAATAACCCTGGGAGGTAGATGATATTTTAATCCCTATTATACAGTTCAGGAAACAGTGGTAGACCAGCAGTAGTTTACTTCAAATTTCATTTCCTATCATCTTGTGCTGTATTAACAACACATCAGTGAACTGTGATTCCCTGGTGAAAAACCCCTCCACTGTGGCCAGTAACCACTTGTGTATCATGTATGGTCTTAAAGACTTTCCTGGAGGTGGAGGGGCGAATGATGTGACCAAGTCCACAATAAGCAAGCCTTAGAGTTGAGATCTGAGCGCAGGTCTTCATGACTCTAAGGCTAACATTCTCTCCACTATGCCATTCTGTTTGATCCAGAATAAGGAGAAACTCACATAAAATTATATAACATGGCCCTTTTACATATACCCATGACTCCTAAGCTTTGTAAAATTGTAACACTTTGTCAATGCTTATTAATTTTAATACCATAACAATATATATTCCCCCTTTTTGAAATAAAGTATATTTTTGTTTTAAAAATTTATGATACCCTTTGAAAGAATTAAAAAATATGCAGGGGTTCTCTATTGACAGGATGATAGGATTGGGCTAACTTGATTCATCATCACTACTGGAATCAAGTGGCTGGACTAATTGTCTCAAACAACTTAAAAAGTACTAAGTGAATACTGTGCATTTGGGTCAACAAGGGAATGGCAGTCTATTTATTACTCTCAGCAAGAATCTGTGCTGGCCAGAGATGGTATTAAGATGATATATTAAGTGGTCCACAGGTCAAAGAAAATATATATAATAGACTAATACTAAGATCATACTGATACCTTATCAATTACATTAGAAACCAATCTTCCTCTCAATACTTTTTTAGGATTGGTACAATAGCTAATTTCTAGGTCTTTAAAATGCTTTTTTGGTTCTAATACCTTTCTAGTTTTTCATTAGATAGTGTGAAGGAAATGTGCTAACACATCATTAAAGGTTTTTTAGCATTGGCAATAAGTTGATAGCATCTTATCAGCTCAAAAAATATTTAACAGCCTGCACAATTTTCACCAATCCTAACAGCATTTTCCTGTGTTATACCAGTGATACACCTGAGGAGGGTGAGCATCATCAATGCCCTGAAGAACTCCAATATTGGGACACCAGTTTGTAGGTTCAATTTTTTAAAACTTTTTTGCACGAAGTCAGATTCTTTTAAGGTGAATCTATCCTGACTTGTTTTTCGAAAATTATAAAATGAATTCCATTTTATTAAATAATGCAAATACTTTTCTTGACACCACTTAGCCAGTGGTTCTTTGGCTTTCATTTTGAGATAAAATCCTATGCTGAAGGAAGCAATAATAGGCTCACAAGACCATACCATGAACTTAGCCTTGTAGTCCCTCCCTGGTCACATTATCTTCCGAGGAGGACTTAAATTCTAGTCGAGGGTAGTATAGAAAAGGAAAAATTAACCACTAAAATATACTGTTTTATAATTCTGTTTTTGTTTTTTTTTTCTTTTCCCATTTGGCAATTACTTCAGGCAAACTATATGGAAGCAAAAAGGATAGGTCAAGGTCAAGAGAGTGATATTTTAGGAGACATTGTAATGGTTTCAGGGGGATAAAGAAAGGAATTGTAAAGCTGATGAAAGAGATGTGAAACCTGGAAAAAACTCTTGGAGACAAAATAAGAAATGACTTTTCTTGTGTAGGCAGCCAGGAGGTCAAGAATAGGACTTCCTCAGATTGTTCTCAGATGTTCCTCAGATGATTCAAGGTGAAAAATATATGAGTGTTAACTTCCTTATGAGAAAAAAAGCCAAGGAGGTCTTGTCTGTGGTTGGGAATTGATTCTGGGGAAAGATCCAGAATCAATTGAACATAGTAAGTAGCCTCATGTTCAGTAAACCCAAGGACACTAACCACTGAAGATGCCTTATTACAAAAACTACTGAAAAAACTGGAAAGCAATTTAGCAGAAATTAGGTTTAGAGTATCATTTTATATCATACATCACAACAAGTTCCAAATAGATACATGAAAGAAAGAATAGTAACTCTCCTACACTACAATCCTAATATCTAGACCTGGCATGGAGGGATAGAGAAGAAGATTCTAGGAAGATTGAGACCTCTAAATTTCCTTGTCAAACCAAGCCTGCCAGGTATAAACCTAGCTCTCTCTCTCAAAAGAACATCATGTTAAATCTGTCTTATCTAATGAGCAGAAGTCATTCAAGCCAGACACAGTACTGGACTGCTGGAGTTAGAGTCAGGAAAAGAGATTTGCCACTTATACTAGCTATATAACCATGGGCTATATACTCTTAACTTCCAGAAACCTAAGTTCCCTCATTTGTAAAATGATCATAATAATACTTGCATTATGTACTTCACAGCATTGTTTTAAATTTAAATGAATTAACGTGTGTAAAGTGCTTTGCAAACTTTAAAGTGGCATATAAATTCCCGCTATTATTAGGAATAAAAAAAGTCAGGAAAAAGGGGAAAATAAGAGAGAATAAGGCTGAAGAAAGAACAAGTCTGACTTACCCATAATTTGCACCTAAGAACCAAATTAACTAATTAGATCCCTATAATCTCACTATGAGAGCAGCTTGGTTGGCACAGTGGATAGGGTACAGGATCTGGAGTCAAGAAGACTTCCCGAGTTCAAACTAGCCTCAGACATTTATTAGCTCTGGGACCCACAGGAACTCACTTTACCCTGTTTGCCTCAGTTTCCTCATTTTTAAAATGAGCTGGATGAGCTGAACAAAATGACTTTCTACTCCAGTATCTCTGCCAAAAAAATTCCAAATGGCATGGTTATGAGTCAGACACTACTGAAAAAGACTGAACAACAAACTAGCTAAAGACTAGGATGCACCTATAAATACAGGTAGGTAGCACAATAGATAGAGCATGAGGACTAGAGTCAGGAAACTGGAGTTCAGATATGGCTCTCTGAGCAAGTCACTTAATTCTGAGTGCCTCAATGTCCTCATCCATAAAATGGCAATGAAAACAGCACCTACCTTTCAGTGTTGTGGTAAGGATCGAATGAGATAATAATCATAAAGTGCTTAGCACAGTGCTGACAAGAAGCAGGTACTATATAAATATTAGCCATTATTATTGTAAACTTTCCTCTCTCATTTGTTTTTTAAGCTGTGTATGCTTCCTTGTTATGTGTATGCTTAATAGCAAAACCCTTAAAAGCACAGGAGCCATCTGATATCAGGTAATAGAAAAAGGCTTGCATCCTCGACTGTGGAAGGAATACAAGTTAGATCAGAGAATTTAAGAGTCATAAAGGGGCTCTTAGATACCATGTAGTCCAACTTCTCACTTTGAAGATAAGAAAAGTGATGCCCAGGAAGGTTAAATTATTTTTCCAAGGGCACAGAGATGAGTCAGGGACAGAGTTAGAATTCAAACCTCAGTCCTGTGGTTATAAAGTCTCTTAACCTCCCTGGACCTCAGATTCCTTATCTTTTAAGTGAGAAGGTTGTACTGGATGCCCTCTGAAGTCTCTTCTAACTCTCAATCCCTGATTTTATGATCCTAAATGTACCATTATTCTCTGCACCATGGCTGCATCTGATCAAAACAGGGAGGCAGTAATAGTGAGAATCCAGTAGGAGACATCATTGAGCCAAATCATTGAGGTCTGCTACTTGGAGGAAAGAGCAGGGACCCTGAGAATACCAGGTCATGTTACCAGAAGGATTCCAGTTTCTGTCAGGCTCTGGACCTGTGGGCATCAGCTCATTTACTTTGAATCTGTCACAATGCTTTAGGTGACTTGAGCATTGGGATAATGGAAGCAGTGAAGATTAATTCACTTCTATTAGCATCATTATTATTCCTTCAAAATGTGGGACTTCTCATCATTTAGCCACTGGTTTCAGGAAATAGGACAGGAAGTATTACCACCTCTAATACTAATAGGAGCCATGTGATGAGCTTGTTTCCTGTTTTAAAGACACTGCTGACTGGTTTCCTTCTTTCATTCATATGCCTAAAAAAGATGGCAGGATTCCTACTCTGTCAGTTAAAGAGAAGTTGTATGTAGATGGACAAGAGCGGACATTCTTTAGCTACTGTTAATTCAGAGAAATTCTGATTATAGAATGGTGATGTCAAACCTATTGCATGTGTGTCAGCACTGACACACGTAGCCATTTTCGATGACACACAGCCACATGCGGCCGCATACAGAGAAGTATGGAGCCATGTGCCAAGGATGAAACATTTGCTATAGTATAGTGTAGACACTCTGTCTACTATAGATGACAATTCTACCTATATTAATTTACCTATTTTAGTTTATTAAAATCAGTTATATATTACAATTATACATTTTTGTTATTAAACTATAAATATCACGAAATTATGTTTTTTTCTCTAAGTGACACACCACTCGAGTTATGCTCGGTTTTTTGGTGAATTTTGACACACCGAGTTCAAAAGGTTGCCCATCACTATTATAGAAGATAAAAGAAGGCTGCGATGGGATAGGATATTAGTAGTAACTCTTTAATGGGTTCTATTTTCATCCATAACTAGGTAAGTAGATAGACAGACAGATATTCAGTTCCCTTTTTTGTTATGAATCTCAAATAACCATTACTTCCAGGCTTAGTGAGGTGATCTCTGGCATCAGAACCTACATTTTAGCTCCTGCAATTTTACAACAAAAAGGGAAAAAGGGAGCTCTTCCCTCATTGCTGATTCTCTGGCCTGTTTTGTTCCACCATCTGCAATCAAATTGCCTGCACGACCTTTTTACATAATTTGAAAGTGGTGCTGCTGAATAGAAATGTGCCAATAGAAACTGACATTTATCTTGTGGGGAGATATAAATCAGTATCTAGAGACTTGTTCAGTAATTCACACTAAAAACAAAAAAAGGTCTGATAAGAAACACATTGGATTTCCCTGATGGGGGCATTGTAGCTCCGAGTGAAACAAAGGGATTGGAAATGATCCCCCTGAGCTAGCTGTTCATGTCCCCTTCCTATTGTGGAGGCACACTGCATAATTACAGAACACGGATCATGATAGCATTACTCTTGGGACGCAAGATGAATGGAGTTTTTGCTTCCACCAATTTAGAAATGTTTTTAAAGGCTTCTAAGATTGACTTTAAGTGCATTTAAAGCCTGCCTTTGGAAAGGTTTTAGGATTGTTTTTTTTTTTTAATTTCCCTTCTCGCTGCATGCTCGTACTTTTTTTGTACTCTGTTTTCCTCATAGAAATCAGAAGGCAATGAATACAAAAATGCAATGAATAGCCTGGCTGTGTAGCAAAGCTGCAGGTAAAGTTTCCCTACACAAGAAATTTATTCTAGACTTAGTTTTCTTTTCTTCCCCTGAGGCTTCTATCTGCCATAGGGAGAAAAAAAAATCTCACTAGAAACAAGATTACCAATTTATAGCTGCTCCCTCTTGGAGCTGTTTAGAATCGCTCTCTCTCATATAAGATATGACATGTCTATAACAGCTTAGTAAGACTAACTTGCCTGTCCAAGCATAGGTCAGACCAAAATTAGAAGGGTATCATATATCGGCAGAATAGAACTGAGAAAGAGATCAGGAAGGAGAGGGAACTAGAAACCATGCCATACCAGCATCAGCTAAAGGAACTGAAGAGGTTTACCACGGAGAAAAGTAAATAGATGGAGATATAGTAGCTGTCTTCAAATATTTGAAGAATAGTCATGTAGAAGGGAAATGGAATTTGTTCCTTTTGTCCCTGTGGGACAGCACTAAGGCCAATAGATAGAATGTACAAAGAGGGAGGTACGGGCTCAGGGTAAGAAAAAAACTTCCTAACAATTAGATATATTCTAAAATAGAATGATCTGTTTACAAAGCTGGAAATTCCCCATCCTTGAAAATCTTCAATCAAGTCTGGGCAACCACTTTTTTTGTTTGTTTGTTTGTTTTTTTATTATTATTATTTTAAACCCTTGTACTTCGGTGTATTGTCTCATAGGTGGAAGATTGGTAAGGTTGGGCAATGGGGGTCAAGTGACTTGCCCAGGGTCACACAGCTGGGAAGTGTCTGAGGCCGGATTTGAACCTAGGATCTCCAGTCTCTAGGCCTGGCTCTCAATCCACTGAGCTACCCAGCTGCCCCCAAGGGCAACCACTTTTAATTGATGCAGAGAGGATTTCTGTTCATGGCAGACTGTAACTCAATGAAAAGAGTCCTATATTTGGATTCAAGAGAGAACTGGGTTCAAATCCACCTCTGCACCTATCCCACCATACATAAGTCACTTAATGTCCCTGAGCCTCAGTTTCCTTGTATATAAATGCAGAAGAATAATGTCTGCAGTATTAACCTATGAGGTTGTTGTGGGGATCATTGGAAACATGGTATGTGCAATATAAATGTCAGCTATTATTATGTATAGATTGAGGTAATTGATACTAATGAATCTTTTAAGATTCTATATAGAGGCCAGCTGGGTGGCTCAGTGGATTGAGAGTCAGGCCCAGAGATGGGAGGCACTGGATTCAAATCTGGACTCAGATACTTCGTAGCTGTGTGACCCTGGGCAAGTCACTTAACCCGCATTGCCTAGCCCTTATCGCTCTTCTGTCTTAGAACCAATACCCAGTATTGATTCTAAAATGGAAGGTAAGGGTTAAAAAAAAAAGATTCTATATAAATATTACATGTATAACTAGATTCATGGATATATCAATATATCATATAATTAATAACAGCTATTATTACATAGCATATATGGTCATGGGGCAGCTGGGTGGCTCAGTGGATTGAGAGCCAGGCCTAGAGACTGGAGGTCCTAGGTTCAAGTCCGGCCTTGGACACTTCCAGCTGTGTGACCTTGGGTAAGTCACTTGACCCCTACTGCCCACCCTTACCACTCCTGGGCCAAGGACAGTCCCTAGCCCGGATGAAAAAGGAGGAGGGTTGGGCATGGGGCTAGCAACCCCACCCTGTAAAAACTACATCTGCTAAAGAAACTGCAACCTAAAGTAGGGGCAGCTGGGCTAGCTCAGTGGATTGAGAGCCAGGCCTAGAGACAAAAGGTCCTAGGTTCAAATCCGGGCTCAGACACTTCCCAGCTGGGTGACCCTGAGTGACCCATTGCCTACTGGTTGTGGCCCTATGCTCCTAGAATGGAGTCCCAGGATAAAAAAAGAAAAAAATATATATATATATATGGTCATGTGGTCATGCATATTACATATGTGTCTATATATAGGGGGTATTTACTGGGCTGAAATGTAAACTAGGTTTGCCCCAAACATAATTTATAAGTGTTCTGGCCCTCTTGACATGCTTTGGTAATGGCTTGTGTTCTCATATAGCTATATATAAATCCCCTTCTCTATCTTGGATTTCAGATGTTTATCAGAAATATTTGCTGCATATTTTCCACTGTCTTATTTTTTTTCTTCTTTTTAGGGGCAGTTCTATAATTTTTTTCTGTGGTTTTGTTTTGGTTAGAATATAGCTAATCAATAAGTGGCTAACACAGCCATTAAATAAATGGCTAAAACAGTACCCCAAGGAGCAACTTGTGACAAAGATGACTGGCAAAGGGAAATAATTTATGGGAAAGAAATGGTTATCAGAATCTTTCATAAAGAAATATGCACTCACTACAAAAGTATTATTGTACAGTTATTTACAGGACTCTTAAGGAACATACAAAATTATTCCCCTGCAGGGGAGCTAATCGAAATGATCAAGTATCTACAAGCCTATATATGTGAGAAGTACCATGCTAAACATCTGATCAATTAAATGCTATAGGAATATAAAAGAAAGAAGGATCATTTTCTGCTGTATTACAGAATTTATCATAGTGTAGGGTAGCATTTAAAAAATCAAACAACTGATGAGTCCATTAATCACCTATTATATGCCTGTGCAATAAACTGCCTATTCATGCTCTTTGACCATTCAGCTAGTGCATAATGGCTCTTGATCTTATGAATTTGTATCAGTTTGCTTCTTGGATATTGACTTTTTTGGAGATATTGTCTGAAAAAAATTTCCTAACAAACTGCTTTTCCTCTAAATCTAGTAGCATTGATTTTGTTTATGCAAAAGCATTCCAAGTAATTAAGATGCCCTTTTTCTCTTTTATAATGACTAGTTCTCTTTGTTGTATATTTGCCATGATAAGAGAAGGATTTGGTATGTCCCAAGGCATCGTACAGAACTTTTGGAAGTCTTTTATTATAAAAATAATCAGAGAGGCATATAGACTAGAATGCTTAATACTTATTTGTAAATTGGAAAGTAGTTCAAATTAATTGCAGGATTGAAGTTAGTTCTGGGAAATGTGTGAGGATAGGTGAGAAAGGGTAGTTGGGTCCAGTTAGTAGAAAGTTTAAATTTTATGCTAATAAGTTTAGGCACCGAGGAGCCATTGATGTTTCATAAATACTGTAGTATGCTTAGAGCTTAGTTTTGGGAAGATTAATTTGTCAGCAACATCCAGGATGTATTAGAAGAAGCTCAAGACTAGAATTAGACCAGCTAGTCAGCCAGGCAATGGACAAAATCTATTTAACTGTCTGTTGAGTGCCTGACATGCTCTATACTAATCTCTTGGGATATAGATACAAAGAATGAAACCATTCCTATTCTCAAGGAACTTACATTCTAAAAAGGAGACAACAAAACTTGATGATTTATTGGATAAAAGAGAAAGGAGAGAGATGTCAAATATCTCTGTGGGGTTTCAAGGCTGGGCAGCCAGAATAATCGTTGATGTTATTTAGAGGAATAAAGACAAGAAGTAGAGCAGACATGGGGAAGAAGATGAGAAGTTCTGTTTTAGACATATGGAGTTTGAAGTACTGGCATATAAGGCAAAAATGTCACACTGGAATTAGAGGAAGGTCCAAATTAGAAATCCAAAATTGTGAGTTAAACTCACATGGAATGACTACATCCATAGGACAATGGATTCTGATAGATAAGCTCTTGCCTAATCTTGCCCAGAAACATACTTCTTTGTCACTTCCAGGTCATTTCCAAACCATGAAATATATTCATATTCTTTTTCTACCTCTCCATCATATATTGTCTTTTCCAATTGGAATGTAAACTCTTTGATGGAAGGAACTAACTTGATTGCATTTATTTGTATCCCCAAGGCACTATCAGTTACATATTATGTTTTTAATGAATGTTTTTTTTTCACTTATTTACCCACTTACTTATTCATTCAATATAAAGCTAACAGATGAGATTTCTAAAAGAAAGGAAGAATGTACAGAAAACAAAAAGAAAAGGGTCAAGAACAATACCTTGGATAACACAGATTTAGGGGGCTAGAAGGAATCCAAGGAAAGATAGGAGTTACAACAAAACACACATTTGTCAGGCTAGAATTTGTCACAATGGGTTGGGGAAAGCTTTGGTTAACTGTATACGAATTGTCTGTTTCTGAATGGTTTCCGATGATTATCTGGGATTAAATAAAAGTATTTCTCTGAGAGGGGAATATATATTGCCAGGTGGCAAAGGTAAGGGAATTGATTAGATACTATTGATATGCAACAAACAAATAAATGAAGAAATGTGAATCTGGAGCTAAGAATAGGGATGAGAATCTAGGATCTATTAACTTAAGTCTGTCCTCTTTCTTAGTCCATTCAATATTAGGGGAAACAACAGGAGTGAAGCAATAGGAATCTGGACTTCAGATCAGAATTAGAGTATATAATCATATTGGAAGAAAAATCTCAAATTTGGAATAGCATGAACCAGATTCCAGAGCATTTACATGGAAATGTTAGATTTTTGGTCCTGGGTGACAGGAGTCCATTGTTAAGCTAGGGAAACAAGTGAAGGAAGAAATTTTACCATCAAAGTCAGAGTCAACCAGAATCTACCTTAAGGAATTTTGCTTTAGGAAGTCCCACTTGGAAAAGAGTATAAACAAGAAAGAGAAAAAAATGAGAGTTTCTAGAAGTCATTAAGATATCCAAAGGAGGGAGAGAGAAGCACAAGAGAAAACTCACAGAGGCAATAGCCTGGGAAGCCATTTAGAAACTGTTTTACTTGTCTGGGATACACAGGGGCCTAAGAGGTGAGAAGATGGCCAATTGAATCCCAAGTAAGGAGGACAGAAAAACCTAAATTCTATGAAAAGAAAGTAAAATGCTTCTATTCAGGAAGACAATGAAGTAATCATGTAAAGAAATAACTCCTTTAAACCACATTCCTCACTACCAAAAAATATATAATAGCTCATAATGATAATATTGCTAAGAGGAAAAAAAGGAAACAAAACACTTTATAAATAACCCAAGATTCCCATAAGCCACTCTGGAGCAGCCCAAAATGAAGTGGAGAAGTTGCCTTGAGTTTCCTAAATGCTCCCTGGAGCTGAGGTGGAAAGGGAATACTTAGGAAGAGAGACTAAGGTAAGCAGGCTGCTGTCCAGCTTCCTGAGGTTACCTAGGGCAGAGGTAGCAGAAGAACCAAAGCTACTACTGCCAAGCAGGGAGAAATAGAGACAACAGGAACAAAGGACATCCTATAACAAGGGTCTATAGGAGTTAGTGAAGTATTAGGCTTTGGGACTGAGCAACAATGACTAAAACTACCATCTTCCTTTCATCAATTTGTAAGGCAGGCCTTCTCCTTGCAGCCACATTCACTATGGTGGAAGCAGGGGTCGTGTTAAATTCCGATATTGGAACACACAAAATTCACAGAAATGATAAGGAGGGGAAAACAAAGGGGAAAAACTTTCTCATAATGAGGAAGTCCAGAAAAAGTGTCCATATGATGAAGAAATTCAGCAACAAAGAAGGACCTAGGAATAAAACTACTACCGAATGACAAGCTAAGTGAACACAGAAAAGAAGATATACCACAAGGTAATACTAGTTGAGTTATAAACACATTAAAGGAAATAATAACTCAGCAAAAATACCAAGGGAAAAGATAAAGGAATAATTTACAAAAACAATGTTTTTAATTCTGTTGTGTTACTTTTCAATGGATATAGCAAAAGTGGAATAAGTGGAGGAAAGCCAAAATACTATAATACTTTTTGTTGCTTTTTTTTAAAACAGAAATTAATGATAATACCAAATAAAAAGACTTGAAAGGGAGATCAAAATCTTAGATTAATTGGAATCCTGGAGAATAATAATCACCCTGAAGAGAACTGTAGCTTCTGCACTAACAACCATTGAAGAGAATGAAGACATAGGGAGATTATATGAAAAGACTTGATAAAAATCTTCCAAATTAAATCAACAGATCCCTTCCATTTGTATGACTTGAGGAAAAAAGGTGTGCTTGGTCCTGGGTTCAAATTTGGTCTCGGAGAGTTTCTAGTTGTATAACCTTGGGCAAGTCACTTAACCCCAATTATCTAGTTTTTAACCACTCCTGCTTTGGAACTGACACTTAAGATCTATTCAAAGACAGAAGGTAAGGATTATAAAATACATATACATTTGGGCACAGTAAACAAAGATAAGAAGTATGTTGGAAAATATGGTTTGGGATGAAGAAAAGAAAAAATGCAAAGGCCACTAGAATAATTGGAAGCCTCACACCTGTACATTATACTCTATTCACAAAGTGGGAAGGGACTAGAAATAGTAAGCATGAAATGACTACAAAAATTCAGTTGACAGAAAGGAAGTGACTAATTAGTGATATAGAAACTACTAAAGAATAAATTGTGTGCAGTCAGATCATAGGCAGATTAGGGACAGTCAAAAGTAAACACCAATTTAAAAGAAACAGATAAAAAAGGGAAATCTGTTGAATAACTACAATAGCTCTAAACCAACATGTTTGAAGAAACTATTGGCTTTAAAAAGAGGAAATAGATAAAAGCTAGAATTGACCAGTAACTACAGTTATCTGGAAAAGTTTAACTAAGAACAAGCTCTTACCATAAAGAGGGCAAAAGCACCTTACAAAATGAGGCAGGAGTTAACTTGTCATTGGGGAGGGAGAGTCAGCCCCATCAGAATTTTGTAGACAGGAGAGATGGCTCATGCTTCCTTTTCCCATCCTTACCCCCCCCTTTTGAAAGCTCAAAACAGTTTCTTCCTCCTCTGGTACACTACTCTGCTCAGTTCCCACTTGATCCCTCACCCACATGTAAACATAAGAAATAAGAAGTTTACCTTAGGGAGTGGGAGAAGGTAGAAATTTCACCCAGCTCCAACCACCTTCTTGTGATTTCTTTTAAGTTCCTGACCCGGTAACTTAGAGAGTTTCGTTTTATATCTCTTTTTATGCTTGAATGCTGTGCTTTTCAAGCATAAAAGTAAAGTTGGGTTTTAATTAGAATTTACAATCTCTGAGTGCATTTTTGAACTTAGAACCTGCTTTAGGCTTGACCTACTATGCTAAGTAATTCAATTCAGCAATCATTCATTAGAAACCTAAGTACAAAGCTCTGTGCTAGGTCCCGAGTTTATGAAGGCAAAAATGAAATGGTCTTTGTCCTTAAGGAACTTAGTGTGTGGGGAATTCAATATGTACATGGTAAGTGAATACAAAAAATGCAAACAATTTTTGAGAGTAACAACGGAGGGATATCAGAAAAAGCCTTAAGTAGGTGAAGACACAAGAACTATGCATTGAAGGAAGCCTTGGCATCTACAAAGCAGAGTTCAGCGAGATATATATTATGGACATTAACGACAAATTTGACAAAGATAGCAAATATAAGAAATAATGTCTACAGGGAGCAGCTAACTGACCAATTTGCCTGAAATGCAAGTAGTGGTAAATTTCTGGAAAGATGGGGGGCAGGGTGAGGAGCTAGATTGTGAAGGGCCCTAAATGCCATGCTGAGGAGATTTTTCATAGAAACAATAGGTAGCTATTGAAGATTTTGAAAGATGGCTAGCTAGGATCACATGGAAAGACCTGTGTTCTAGGAATATTGGGTTGGCAACTCTGGAGGAAAGATTGGAGAGTGGAAAAGCTAGAAGCAGGGTGACCAATTAGAAGACTGTTGCAATTATCTGGGGAAGAGATGATTAGGGTTAGAACTAGAGTAGAGGTCAAGTGGTTGGAAAGGAGAGGATTATGAAAAGTGTCATAGAGATAAAATCAACAAGACTTGGAAGCGATAGCATGTAAAGGGATAAAGGAAAGGAAATAGTCAAGGGTGACTCCAGGGGTGAAAACTAGATGGCTGGAAGGATTGTGTAATATGAGGATCATCTGGAGGAACTGGAGATGTTTAGTGTGGGGAAAGAAAAGCCTCAAGAGGAAATAATAACTGTCTTCTAACTATATAAAGAATTTTCATTGCAAAGAGTTTCAGCTTGTTCTATTTGGTCCCAGAGGACAGAACCATGAGCAACTGGTAGAAGTATCAAAAAGACAAATTTAGGTTTGATGTCAGGAGAAAAAATAGAATATGAACTCATTTTTAAATCTTATGCAGGATGAATGATGATTATGAGTATTGTCTCATAAAGCAGAAGGAAGTAGTGGAGGGTAAGACCAATGTTAAAAAAGCTCAGCAAGTTACACAACCAATCAAAGCCATCCCAAGGGCACTGGAGGACAAAAATGGAAAGAGGAATACAGAGAAAAGAAAAATGTAAAAGATTTGCAAAAAACATCTCAACAAACTGTTTTCTTCATCAAGGAAAGTGGAAGTGCTACACTTGGACCCTAACATTCAATCCCCAAGGTACTTATAGAGATGATATAAATAGCACTGAGTAGAATGAAGATTGTGAAAGTTGCCCAAATGCACTAAGAATATATGTAGACAGTCAATCAGTAAGCATTTATTAAGTGACTACTATGTGCTAGGCACTATGCTAAGTTCTGGGAATTCAAAGAAAGGCAAGTCAATATCCATTCTCAAGAAGCTCACAGTCTAATTACTAATATGCTAATTCATATATCTACTAGATATACAAACAAGACATACAAAGGATAATTGAAAAATGACCTGAGGGGTACATACAATAATGGAGTACAAAAGCACTGATACTCAAAGATATCTGAAGGAGAGGAAAATACAAAAATATCATGTGGGAAAGTATCATAGCCCTTATTACTATCCTATTTTATTTAAATGAACCATTCCTTAGATCCCTACAAAAAGGATTTTTCTGTAATGCAAATTTGCCCACTAATGTGGGACAATAGAGATTCAGAGAGAAAAGTAGGAATGGGGCCATATACCTATGGAGGGAGGGAACTGGTATACATCAGGACCAGGGACATGGTATGATCCTGGAGGGAAGACAGGCATTCACCTCCAGACACTCAGGCAGGTAGGTAAAGGGCAAAGGTCTCCTTTCTCAGCACCAGAAGTCTCAAGGCAAGCCCCTAATCCTGCAGCAGCAAAGTTCTGCTTTCACTTGGAGGATTATTTAAAAGGGTTTTGTTTTCATTTTTTTGTTGGGGAAGTAGGAGACCACAGAGAGAGAACAGTACTGTACAATAAAATTAAGAGGTATTTTTTTGGAATATAGATTGGTTTCAGAATTTTTTACATGAAGCAAGAAATGTTTGTACTGAAAAAGGTGAACTGAAGAACATTAATTGCTATCATCCTATGCATCTATTTTACATCTATATAAAATCTTTATGAGAGTCATCTATACACTAATCAAAGGCATCTTTGACTAGGAAGGAACAAGCAGGTTTTTGCAAGTAAAACTCAACATTGAACCTCATTTTTTTATCATCTCACAATTAACCAAAGGATGTGGAAAACATAAAAGTTTCATTGTGCTTATTCTTTATTAATCATAAAAAGAGTCTTATGGGCTCTGTTCCTTCAAAATGTCTCTTAGCAATATATTGAGGGCATCCAAGATTCCTTGGAAAAGTTAACTATAGAAATGCCCCTATTTGTTGACTCCCTGATGAAAATATCAGATAAAAAAAGATGTTTTGGTTCCTTCATATATATATGTATGTATATATGTATGTATGTATGCACTATTATGATCCACATTGAGGAGGGATTCTCCATGGACGGTGAGATCCTTCAGATGGATCAAATGCATAAAAACACAAGACATTGCAGGAACTTATTGATGAGATCTGAAATCACTCAAAGGAGTTTACCTTGTTTATCCCCACAACAAAAACCAAATGGGTGAAGGATATCTAATGCCTGGGTTACAACAGAGCTACTGATCCTGTCTGGTAGAGAGAATTTCCTTAATGGAAGTTCTCGTTAGCAATGATATCATATATCCTTACCAAGAGCAAATCCTATGAACATTATTAGAAAAAGACAATGAGAAATAGAACTATATGCTCAAAAAAATGTGAAAGAATGAGAAAGGAAGGTAGTAAAAGCAAGAAATTAACACAAATGGTTACTCTTAACTATGTAAGAGGAAAATATAAACACTAATACATTGGTGAATGAACAAAGACATTAGAAAAGAACAAAGAAGAAAGAAAAAACTGATTTGACCCAGGTCTTTAATTTTACAAGTAAAGTAACAGATCCTGAGAGGAAAAAATGATTTGCCTAAGATCTCACAGGTAGTAACAAATAGCTGGGATTCATATAATAGTTCTTTTCATCCCAATGCATTGTCTTTCCCACTGCCCAGGGTCTTCTGATTAGAATTATATATGTACACACACACACACACACACACACACACACACACACACACACACATATATATATATATATATATATATATATATATATTAATGTCATTTCAAAGTATTAAAAAACATTCAAGTATAGACTGAAATTCAGGAAAAGTTCAGTTCTATCAAAATGATAGAACAGGCAAAAGGCCCTAGATTCCCATATCCAAAGCTAAAATTTAGGATTGCAGATTCCAATAGGCTGTTGCCCTAAGCAATATTACCAGACCAAATCTACCAACCAGAGAGCTATAATTGAGATAAAAATCAAGTCTAAGACCTGGCAGAAAAGAGGCCTAGTCAGGCAGAAAGTGAAGGCTAACAAAATATACTTGCCTTGAGTTGGCATGTAGAACCAGGATTTACATTGGCAAACATAAAATTACCTGGGGTTTTTTTTTTTGTTGTTATTATATTACTCAACAAAATATATATGTAATTCACTTTAGAGTACAATAGCTTATACTAACAAAAACAAAACTAAAGAATGACTTTATGCTATTTCAGGAGTAAAAGGAAAACCGTATTTCATAGGATTGAGGAATGCCTTGGCTCTGAGCTATGGCAGCATTGCTATAGCAGTCAAAGGAGGAAAGAGTTTAAAAAAGAAAGCTGCTCATAATGTCAAGCATTGTAAAGGGAAGGACGGACAAAAGATCATTAGTTTGGCAATTAAGAGGACCTTGATTAAGAAAAGTCATATTAAGGAGTAAAAAGTATAGGAAAGGTAGAAGTTAGACTTCAAGCAGTTAAAGAATTCATGCAGTCTAAGGAAACAGTGATATTTAATATAGACTATTTTTTTCTTCCCTGAGTAAGTAGAATGGTGATGAGAAGGAAAGAGATAAGACAATAGATAAAGGATCTGAATGATCAAAAGAAAAAATTTTAAAACTAGAAAAGATTTAAGAATATTTATTTTTATTTTTTAATTTATTATTTATTTTAGCATTTTTAAAAGAAATGTTTAATTCTAAATAATTTCTCTCTCCTCCCTCCCCCGCCCATTGCATTGTATAGGCAAGAAATGTGATATCAGTTATACATGTGAAATCATGCAAAGCATTTCCATGTTAGCCATGCTACAAAACCCAAGAAAAATAAAGTGAAAAATTATGCTTTAATCTGCATTCAGACTCCATGAGTGCATTCTCTAGAAGCATAAGGCATTTTTCATAATAATTTCTTTGGAATTATCTTAGATCATTATATGGATCAGAATAACCAAGTCATTCACAGTTGATCATCTTAAGATATTGCTGTTACCCTGTACAATATTCTCTTGAGACCTAAGAACATTTATAAGACAAAGGAAAAGAACAAGCAGAGATAGAAATTGAATATACTTGAGAAAGAAGAGATGATTAATGCAACAATGTCCTAAAGAAAAGATGCCGATGGTGAGATCAAGAGCACAAATGAGGGAAGGATTAGCTTTGGGAGATAGCAGGGACAATTGATCCTATTTGATGGCAAGAAAGAAGAGGTGGAAATGGAATATGGACTAAGGAAGAGGAAGGTACAAGGAAAGAGGAAAGGAGCAGTCCCCTTGGTCTGAATGGGATTAACAGTTCAAGAAATATGGAAAAGGTTTTCAACAATCTCAAAGGAGAATCAAAAAAGAGCCATCCTCTCCGAGTGATTGCAATTCTTTTCTTCTCTTTCCCTTACCCTTCAGTGTTCTTTTTATGTGAATCCTAGATAGTTAAATCAGTGTAATAGCAATGCAAATGTTCAGATGGATGGAGAGAGAGAACTGATTTTTAGCTTTCTGCTTCAATTTGTAAACTGCAAAGGAGATTTTTTTCCTTAGGAAAACAGTGTCTTTTCTCATCTCTCTGTGGGCATCTATCCAATCTTGTGCCTCATAAGAGCCAAATTAAGTGTATCCACAGGGGCAGAACCTAGAGAATATTTCCTATTAAATCACACCCATCCACTTCACAACAGTTAATAATACATTCTTCAATGTGCTTCTTGCTTTCCCCTTTTCTTTCTACTACCACATATTACTTCATTTATTTAATCTTCATGTTGATTTATTCTTGAATTGCTTACTCAAGGACCTAGAGTGGCTCCCTATTGCCTATTTGATCAAATCTAAATTCTTCCATTTAACATTCGAAGGCATCCATCAACTCCCCACTCCCTAACCCAAACTCTCCAATCTCATGTCTGTTAATTCCCCAAAATAGTGTGTTTCTAGCATTTCTTTCCTCATCCTGGGCTCATCTTTTTACCATCTTCCTTACATATCTTTTTCATTCTCTGCTTTGTGCCTTTGGCTTTGCAGTCCCTTCTCTTGCACAGCTCCACTATCCATCTCCCAATGGAATTGCCCTCTTGCTTCCTCTCCACCAACCCATTTCCGTCAATTTCCTTTAAAAAAGACTCCCAAGATGTTAATAAAGTATTCTTTTGCCTTGATTGTAAGCTCTTCAGGGTCAGGACAGACAATGTCTTCCATTTATTTCATCTTCTATGTAGCAGCTAATATACTGCAATGCACATAGTAGGTGCTCAATAGACAACCTGCTGTGTTGTTGCTTTTCTCATTTTATATAGCTCTAAGGGATCTTGAGAGTTCATCTAGGTGAGGAACAGAGAAACCTTTGGCCCCTGGATCCAGTCTCAGTTTAATTTCATTTGGCCTGTGGCAAGTTTTCTAAATTAAAGTGTCTATCAGGTCATTCCTATTCCCTGCAGTTAAAATTGATAAATACGATGGCACCTGTATCTAAAAGTGAGCTCTAGCTATTAAGACAAAGATCCTAACATACTACACAGGGGAATTATCATTTCTGAGCTTCACTCTAATGGAGGGGTTAAGAAAGGAAGGAGCAAATGCTAGGCATACTACCTGGAGGCTGACTATGGAGTTAAGCAGAAAGGAAAACCTTAAGTCTCAATTTCTTTCTCAGAATTTAATCTTTCCTTCCTTTATTCTTTTGGTCCCTCTTTTTCCCCCTCTATTTGTTTACATCTTTCTGTCTCTGTCTTTTAACCTAGTGTAGAACTAAGATATCTCTTATAATTTGTTATATTTGTTGGAGAAAGTATTTTCTGCTGTCTGTTGTAATTTTTAAAGTTAATGTGTAGATATTTTCTCTTTCTGTCCTGTTCCTGAAGACCTAATGAGGGCTAAATATAATGTATGTGTGTATGTGTGTGTTTAACTTGGGGGAGAATTTCAGCCAATTTTTTTTAAACCCTTACCTTCCGTCTTGGAATCAATACTGTATACTGGCTCCAAGGCAGAGGAGTGGTAAGGGTAGGCAATGGGGGTCAAGTGACTTGCCCAGGGTCACACAACTGGGAAGTGTCTGAGGCCAGATTTGAACCTAGAACTTCTCAATCCACTGAGCTACCCAGCAGCTCCCTAGCCAATGTTTTTATATGGTTTAACGGACCTTGATGAAGAAAAATGTACTCTATGCAAAATCTTGCCTTTTTGGCAGGATGAATCCTAAAGGATCTTAGAAAAATGAGGATCGATTTCCCAGTTGCTTTTTAAATTTGAGAATTCAAATTCATACATTGAAACTTGCATATGAAATATTTTATTGGTTCAGAGGTTGTGCTAAATGATAGACACCTATTTTAAATTCAAAGAGGAGACAATCGAGGAACATCTTTTCATTATGTTACAAAAAGCAAAGGAGTTTCATTGAACATAGAATGGGCTAGGAAAAAACTCAGCCTATCAAACTGAGTCTATAAGGGAATTTCGTTCAGGCCAATCCCTTCATTTTGCACCCCCAAATACAATTTTTTTTAAACTGTTCTACTCTGTTAAGGGAATGCAAAATAAGAGGGTCTCAAACATTTCATGATATGTAAATACCAGGTGAAGTTCCCACTCAATAAAATTCATTTAAATAGACATCTATTAAATACCCTCTGTGCACCAGGTTCTGCACTTAATCTTGGACTCCTAACCTGGGCCATGCAAACCCTCAACAGGTGAAAAAGCTCGTCAAGGGGGTTGTGAAATAATACCAACTATTATTCAAATTTGGAGCACCTAGTTTTGGCACCTAGGTAGATAAAGTACCAGGCCAAAGTCAGGAAAACTCATCTTCCTGAGCTCAAAGGTGGCCTCACACACTCACTAGCTATGTGATCCTAGGCAAATCACTTAACTCTGTTTGCCTCAGTTTCCTCATCTGTAAAATGAGCTGGAGAAGTAAATGGCAAACCACTCCAAAATCTCTGCCAAGAAAACCCCAAATGAGGTCAAGAATTGAAAGGTAAAGGGAGCTAGGGTTTTTCAGAGAAGAATATGAGTAGGAACAGCATTCCTACTCACAAAGGAATGTATGAAAGACAGCCAGAACAAAAGCATAAAGATGGGAGGTGGGACAGCAAGTAGACCAGCTGGATTGGAATCTAAGGCATGTGAGAAGGAGTAATGTATTCAGCCTGGAAGCATAGACAGGCTGACCTCAGAATGTGAAGGGTTTTAAATGCCCTTAAAAACAATTTGTATTTTATCCTAGAGGTAAGAAGAGGCCACTGAAATTTCTGGAGAAGGTGAGTGATATGGTCAGACCAATGCATGACAAGTAACAACCTGACAGCTATTTGGAAGGTGGGTTGGAGAGGGGAGAAGAGGCAGGGAGGTCATTTAAGAGACTGTTGAAATGGTGTAGGTGAGAGGTGTCATGGGCCCAAATGAGGGTGCTTGTAGCATAAGTAAAGAGAAGAGAATTGGAGGCAAAAATGCAGAGGAGGTAGAGTCCCTTTTTTGTCCATCCCCAGGAATGGAGCATGTGAGTGGAATAACCATTCGAATTGGAGATAAGTCTGAAATGTTAGCTTCTGAAGCTTTCAACTTGGCAAAGTACCAGAAAACCCAGTATTTTCTATTGTCGTTTGAATTCAACTGCCTTTGTTTTTCTTTGAAATTGGTCTGCCTAGCATAGACTTGGCCAAGGCATGTGAACATAAAACATATTTTGTCAACACAAAAACATATTAAATCAAATTTTCCTGTTGCCTAAACCAGCCCAAAGGAACACCCTTGGTTTCTTGACATTTTGACAAATATCCCAGCAGCTTAAAGTAAAGGAGAGGTAGGAATCCAACCACTTAATTGGAGGTTTTCCAGTTCACAGTACTTACCTTTTCTACAGCATGTCACCTTAATTTAGAACAACCAAGCAGCCAAGGGGTAATAAGTACTACACCTCACATTATTTTGGGCCTGTTCTGAAACCTACCAGTAGAAATTTTCAGAACTAGAAGAAACTTCCTCTTTTTCCAACTTTTGGATGATTCACAAGATGGGGGTAGGGAGAAGTATGGGGGTGGGGAATGGTCTCTAGATTTTTATTAGCACTTTTCAGTAGAATACTGTGTTATGCAGGTTTGGTGTTTTTAGGTCAAGGCGACATTAATTTGCATGTTTGCTGTCTATGTCTCATTACATCTGCATTCATCAGTGAAATTATTTTTAGAGGCTGGCAATCAATACAATCTTCTGAAAGGTGAAGACACCCATGTTAGGAAGTAATCATGCTTGGAAGACATGTTGTCCTGCATTTTATTTGACCCAACTCTACTTTTAAATAGTTTTTCAGATTTTAAAATTAAAATGGGTAGACTTTAGGTAATGTCTGTAGTCTGATAATGTTTCTACCAGTCTTTAGAACAATCAGGGCATCTGAGGGTGCTCTAAGCATGGAGCTTGCCCTCCCTACATCAAACCAGTCAGTGACAGGCCGACAAACGTCCATCTTTAGTAGTGTTCCTGACCTGGAAAATACCAATAAATACAATCATTTAAACACAAAGAAGAAACATTCTCATTACTGGGCTTAATGCTATGACAGAAGGTTAGAATAATTTAATTTAATTCAGTTTATGTACCTCAATGAATGGCTTCTTGAACTCCATATGTTAACACATATAAATGGTATAAAAATCAAAAATTTACTCTCAAAGGCTCTGGCATTTATCTTTTTTAAAACACAATTTCAGATCCAACAAAAGTCTGACTGTAGAAGGGGATGGATGACCTAATCATATAGCAAGAAGGATTAATAGTCTAAGTGTTTCACATGTTTCCATGGAATATATGTATGTGTGTGTGTTTATATATATATATATATATGAGGAAGGTTAAGTTAGTGCATAAGAATTATATAGACTGAAAAAAAACTAATAGTACTTATACAATGCTTTAAAATTTGCAAAGTCCTTTGCAAAAATGTTATCTCGTTTTATCTTCATCACAATGCTGGGAAATAGATATTATTATTTTCTCCATATGACAGATGGGAAGGCTGGGGCAGAGAGAGGTTAAGTGACTCACTCAGGATCCACAGAGCTACCTAAGTTTCTGAGGAAGAATTTGAACCCAAAATTTCCTGACTCTACAGTTTTAATTAGGGTGAGAAGAAAATGCCAATACATCAGTAAGATCATGCATCCTTTGAAATAGTGAAAAATTGATTAAGGAAAGTTTACTAATTAAATTAGATAGAGGAAAATTCTTGGGCCTCTTCTGATTTTCAAAGAATAGGCTGAGGGAACTCTATAGGCCCAGACACAATTTGAGCATTTTTTAGAAGAGCCCTTTTTTTTTAAAGGAAAATAATATTTTTTCCTTTCAATGAATATATCTGCAAATCTGCTTCAAGTTAAGGTATGTACATTATGATGGTGCTTTAAGCATAGTAAGGCTGACAGAATTCCTTATCTCTTTTTGTTCCAGTCTCAAATATTCAATATTTGTAAGAATCTGCAGTCCCAGTGATATGCCTGTTTTCTCTAATCATAATAATCCTAACTCATTTATGCCTTTCTATCCTATATGATTCTTATCCATTTCTTCCCATAAGTTCATTCCAACTGGAACAACATGCTAATATCCTTGCTCATTTTATAAAGATACCAGCAGAGAGCATGGACTGTCCATTGCTATTACTCAATATATGAAGAACCCCTCTTTTTTTTGATCATATATTACTTTGATGAGAAATTTAGTCTAGTTCTTCATAGTTCCTTATGTGTTGCAACCTATTTATACCCACCATATGCCTCTCTCCATTGCCTTCTGAGTATATTTAATTACAATGAAGACTGTAGCCTTTCATGACTCAAAGCCATACAACAATGTCATCAGGATTTTGGGAGCAAAAAGATCAAGCCTCTGTTCCAGAGAGGACTTTGGAGTCATTAAAGAAGCTCTATAATTTCACAAAGCCAATCCACCAACTTTTCTTTTCATGTTATTTCTGGGTCTGGTCATTATCAATTTATAATATTTATTCAAGATAGATATGCTGATGGAAGACCTATATAGGTAAACTAATTATACATCATGAGCTAGATAATAGGCATTCTTCATTCACTTTATTTTTCTTCTGTGGAAGACTTAATAAAATTCTTTTAAAGGGTTATGGATCTCATCTAAGAGTTTTGGGAATATCAAGTGGAGAAGATATCAATAGAGTAATATATGACTGGAATAAAAACTTGCTAGTGATGTAACCAAAGAGAGGGATACCTACATGCTCCATCACTCCCTAATTGATGTTAGGAGAATGAGGGGAAAGCCTTTAGAACATAGATTGTATAGATATAGTTTGACAGATTTATAGGGGGGCATATACAAAAGTCAACATATGATGAACAAGCATGGATGGGTTGCAGGCTGCATTTATTTGAGGGCAATTCTCTTAATAAGATGGCATAATAGAGTTATATAATAATCTTAGAAACCAGCTATATGAATTTAAAAACCATCACCACTTGAGTTAATTCAGTATATCAACTCAATTCATATTTTTTTATTATACCTCCTCAAGTTAGCTCTTAAACATCCTTGAGATTTCCCCTAAAAGAAAGCAATAGTAATAAAATGTGTTCTTTTAATATTCTATTGTGTTATATTTCAATAATGCATTACATTGGTCCACACTGGCTTTATGAGATAACTGTACCCATGCTCTAAATTTCAGAAGCAGGCAAGTGCCTGGAAATAGTTTGCTCTAGCACCTTTGTCTTTAAAGGACATTTGGGACTTATTATTTTAATCCTTGTACAGCCTGATTTATCACATCAAACATCTGTCAGCTGTGCTTTGTCTTGGAATTGATAGTGATGGTGTTGCTGATTTTTCAACAGCAGCTGTTAGACGTTCATTAGTTCGATTCTCAAAGGGTGGATAGAGCTGTAATATTTTTCTTTGTTAATGATCTCTTAAGCATTATAATATTATGTATCCCATATCGATGGCAAGTACCGAGTTTTTATTTTCCAGCATCTAGATTCAGGACATTAAGTTTTACTCACTTAGCTCAATTATTAAAATCTAATCCCGAGGTCATGAAGTTTTAAAAGAAAAAATGGACATTAAATCGTGGGGTTAAATAACTGTCACTTAACAAGGAGGAAAGGATGTATCACTTTCTCTTTCAATAGAGTATTAGAAACCAAAGCATGAAATGTCTTATGGAATCTTACAATATCTAGTAAAATACAATTAGAATCTCTTGACTTAGATGTTTTGGTGAATTCATCTCCTTGTACCTTACCAGAAAGAAAAAAATGAAGTTTCCTTTAATTCACCTCTACTCTTATGAGAAATCCCTCTTTTTGTTTAGGCTTTTACCTCACAAAGAATAAGATGGCTACTTAGAGTGCCAAATGTCTATTATTCTCATATATATATATATATATATATATATGCATGCAAGGGCAAGTCCAACCTTGTATATGAGATGTATGTCTAGCTATTCCCATGGTTCCATTTAAAAGGTGATTTAAAAGCTCTGTGCCAAAAATCTCCTCCCAGTTAGCCTTGCCATTTTGCCGGAAAAGCTGGCCATTCATCATTTTTATCAGTCACTAACATTTTATTCCAAGTAGTTTGTCAAATTAGGACAAGTAGAATATCATTAAGTATGGTATTTCAGGGGTAGGGAAATATGCAAGCAAAGGTACAGAGTTAGGAAAGCATAGTAGATGGCCAAGGAACCAGCAAGCAACCAGTAGCCCTAGGTTCTCATAATTCTTTCTCTACCCAAATGAGAACTAGCCTAGGAGGCAGCATATCATCTCTCCATCTCTCTACCCTTCGGTCAGTGAGCAAATTGAGACAGATCCCCATAAATGTTGACTGTGCTCATGCAGGTTTCTAACTACTTAGTTCTTCCAGTCTAGAGAACCTTTTCTTTAGTGAACACTTTAAGCAACTGATGTATCTCTTAATTGATTTTTTAAGATATTCTAAGAGAAATAAGCAAGTTATAGCAGTGGTCTCATTCATGGCATCTGAGGCACTTTATTATCTTGCAGACTTCTTTCTATTCCCTTCCTCTGTTCTTTCCTTCTCTTTCTTTCTCACTCTTTATTTCCTCTTCTTTTCCCCCTATTTTTTTCTTTTTCTCCAAGCTTTTTTTTTCTCATTTGACTTTGCCTTAGCTCTGTGAGTGGTACCCAGTGGCATTTATTAGCTGTGCTGACAGTGCTCAGGACTAAGGAGGGTTGCTGACCCCTGCCATAAGACAAGAATCCATCCACAAATCCTAACTTGCTTAAGACAGCAGATCACAAACTCCCTTAGAAAGCAGTCCTTGGAATTAGATTTGGTACTTCATAGTTAAAATTCTCCCTACATGACAACAGAACTATTACCTGATATGTTTATTGTTTATGGCTGCTTTCTTTTTCTTTTTTTTCCCTGAAGGAGAGTATCAGCATGAATATTTTTCAAATGGTTTCTATTTGCCACACATACAATTCTTCCTGACTGGCTTTGTTGCTTTCCTTAAAGCACATTCCCGACATCTTTCTCAAAGCTGCTTACATTTAAGTGCCACAGTAACTCTTGCTCGAAGCTCCAGGGGATGAGAACAGATGTGAAACTCTCCTGCAGTTAGAAACGTATCAGTTCCACTGCTGGTTAAACCACCAATACAAACCAACAGATAATTACAGTTTAAAATTAGTATTTTAATGAACTAATCTTAGCAAATGTAAAGTGAGATCTCCCAGGCATTAAAGAAATAAGCAAAGGAGAGAATATTAACCAAGAAGTCCAACAGACGGATGGTCAGCAGGTGCTGGTGTAATAAAGAGTTGAGTGTTCTAGTTTCAATGGGGGAAGGAAGGAAGGAAGGAAGGAAGGAAGGAAGGAAGGAAGGAAGGAAGGAAGGAAGGAAGGAAGGAAGGAAGGAAGGAAGGGAAGGAAAGGAAGGAAAGGAAGGAAAGGAAGGAAAGGAAGGAAAGGAAGGAAAGGAAGGAAAGGAAGGAAGCAGGGAAAAAAGGAGAAGGGAGGAAATGAGAGAGAAATAGGAACAGAGAGAGGAGGAAGAAAGTCTACAAATGTAAAGGTGAATTGAATCAAAAAGCTCAGATATATGTCAAACGGTAATCAATCAGATTTCAAGTGAAAATCTAACACACTTAAATTAAATTTCAGTTTGAATTAAGGGGGAATGATTTGCTTTTTAATCCTTCTAAGCCTAATGATGAGGTTCTGTCTTCCCCTCACAGAAATTAATAGCATCATTAAGTATTAATGCTGCCTGAGCCCCTTGCTTTTAATGTTAGCAATATCAAAAACTCTGCCAACCAGATCTTAAGTTCCAGAATCCAGATGATGGGAGATAAAATATTGTATTGTTTAATTTTTTAAAATAATATATATTTGATTTTTTTAAACATGGTAACACGTATATGAAATTATGAAGAGCAAAATGAACAGAACTAAGATATTATTATATTTAGTAAGAGAAATACCTTTTCAAGGATAATCTCGGATGTCTACCACCAGAGAAAGAATTGATAAATAGAAATATGAATAGCATAATATATATATATATATATAGTAATTTATTTTATTTTTTCAAATAATGCATTCTCAAGTAGGGGGAGGAGAGGGAGAGAGAGAACTTGGAACTTTAATGTAACGAATAAATTTTTAAAAAATAAATGTATTTGTTTAAGGGAGTCAATGTGGTATAGTGATTGATGTCTGACCTTGGAGTCAGTGAGAATTGGCTACAAGTCTTGCCCTGAAACTTACATGGATGGCCATTGGCAAGTAATTTGGCTTTTCAGTGCCCCAGAAAACTCTTTAAGATTTTAAGTAACAAAGGTCATATGGATCTTAATAGAGAGAGAACTTTTCTACACCAAGAGGTTCTTTCACAAATAAAACAACCTTCAGACCTTTTACAAACATCTTTAGAACACAAAATATGCATTATATTAATGGCACAGTATATTAAATAACATCACTTTGGGGAAGGATAACTTTCAGGTGTTATAAATTTTGGTTTAAATATGAAATTGGAGGGTAGCTTGGTGTCTCAGTGGATTGACAGCCAGGCCTGGAGATGGGAGGTCCTGGGTTCAAATCTAGAGTCAGACATGGCTGTGGGACCCTGGGCAAGTCACTTAACCCCAATTGCCTAGCCTTTACTGCCCTTCTGCTTTGCACCAATACTTAATACTGATGCCAGGATGGAAGGTAAGGATTTAAATATCTGTATCTATCTATATCTATAACTATATCTATACCTAAGTATAGATAATGGGTGAATAAAATATTTATATGTAATTGGAATTATATTATTACGTGTATACTTATATTAGTAGTAAGAAATCTGGTTTCTGCTCATTTTCTTCTCTTTTACTATGTAATTTTAGACTCTCTTTTGGTCTTCCCATCTGTAAAATAAATATGTTACCACATGCCTTTATGTAGATTACTGGGAAATTGTAAAAATGAATTTGATAATAACATAATGGCATTTTCTAAGATACATATGATATCACAAGTGATAACATATTATATATGCATGGTATGGGATGGTTCTATTATCATATGGAATTTGAATCAAAAGGGAAAGGAAGGGAATAAGTCAGGAAATGGGAGGGAAAGTAATAGGACAGAAAAAGGAAGGAGAGAGAAAGGGAGTGGAAGGAAAGGAATAAGCACTTATATAGCACCAGCTATTTTCCAGGTATTGTGTGAAGCACTTTAACAAATATTATTTCACAACAACAGTTTGAAGTAGGTGATATTATTATCTTTATTTTACAATTGAAATGTGATCATATTCTAATTCAAAAACTATGCCATATATTTCTATTGTTCCTAACTATCTGAAAGAAACTTTGAGTATTTGATCTGACATAGGTAGATATTTATTAATATGATTATGTTTCAATTCAAAAGAGACAAAGCATCTGGAAAGGAGTTCGGAATTATGCACAGTCATTAAATAGCTCATTATCTCTGACCCAACTATACCCTGCCAAGAAAAGATTCTGTATGTACAAAGATATGTATTAAAGCTCTCTTTGTTTCCAAGAAATTGTAAAACATCGAAATGCCCATAAATTAGGGAATGGTTGAACTAGTTATATAATGTGAATGTAATGGATTACTATTGTGCTGTAAGAAATAAAGGAAAGATGATATCAAAAAGACATAGGTAGGATTTTATGAACTGATACAAAGTGATGAACAGAAGAATAAGTTTTATTATTCACATCGATATATGATAACATTACTTATAATCTTACAGTGATATTGGTATTATAAAATGAGAAATTATGAAGCATTTAAGAAATCTGAATGATCAAATGATCAATCATGACTCTCAAAACGTTAAAGAAGAATGCTGTGCACATTTGTTTTGTGTGTCTATGCTTGCATGATACTGTGGTTCTGTATTTGTTGGGATTTTATTCAGTGAATTATGGGAGGTAGAAGGGAGAACAAAAAAATGCTTGACAATTTTTTTAAATAAAATAATTTTTAAATGAAAAATAGTTGGAAGCAAGCAGGAGTTAGCTATCAGGCCTTATTGCTTATTGCTGCCCATGTTGCTACATGCCATTGCCCACAGTTTCTAGCTCCTTCATGAAAGCAACAATATGTCAAAATTCCCATGCCTACATACCCCAGGCTATCAAGATTAATTTAATTAATGGTTTGGGGACCTGGCATGACCAAGAAAATCTATGCAATGGCTTTTGCCTTAGTGAGAATTGGTTGCTGAAAATCATAAGAAGATAAAAGGAAAGTCCACATTCTAAGGAAAACTTACATCTGATCCAAGGCAACATTAAAACAAACTTATCTTCAGAAGTTATCAGCAAGATACAAATATATAAACCGACATATGTACCTTACCCTTTTTCCCATTTTCTCTTATTCGTTCTGGGAATCAAAGATTATTAAGCAAAGGAGAAATTTCCCATTTCTCTTAGAACCTTTGTGTAGATCTTCATTTTTCAATGGCCCCATTAGTGGTTTATTCCTTGTTCCATAGCCATGTTCTCTTTCCCTCTGATACATAAGAAAAAGGAAGTTGAAAGTAAGTCTAAATTAGTTGGACTAAGTGATCTCTTTATTTTACAAGAAGGATAGTTTGTATTCCAATTCCTGCTAATTGATTTTGTATTGCTGAAGCAATAGCATTAAGGCAGAAGGTGTAGTGGGAAGGGTATTAGACTTAGACCCAGATAATATGGATCCTGTTCAATTGTGCCATTTACTAGGTATTTCCTTCCTTTGGGCCCTGATTACCTCATCCATGAATTGAATGAATTGAACTAGTTTACATCTAAGTTTTCTTCCTTCTCTGATGGAAAATGATCCTATAATTAATTCATAAAACTGACCATCACAATATCATAAGAACCTTAAAGATCTTCTAATCCAATCCATTCATCTTACAAATGAAAAAACTGGGGCCCCCAAAAGTCAAATGAGTTGCCCAAGTTTACATAGGTAGTAGCAGAGCCATAATTCAAATCCAGAATGATCCAAATCCTTCTAAATTAATTTTTGGAAAGTATGACAAATCATTCATCAACAATCTTCATTTGGTTATCTAAGTTTATGGAAACTTACCTTCATTTGTAAACTTTCTAGATTTCTTAACCTGGGTATAATATAGAGAGCAGGAAAATAGAAACTATAGTCTTCAAATTATAGATTCTAGTGTCTAATTCTCAATGCCAAAACCTTTACAAACTTCCTTTTGAATTTACATTTTTAAATCATTAATAAGCATTATTTTCCCTCTTTCCCATTTTCCACCTATGGAAGGAAGGAAGGAAGGAAGGAAGGAAGGAAGGAAGTTCTCATTACAAATATTTGAAGCCAGACAGAATAAGTCCCACACTGGTCATTTCCCAAAATGTGTTTCTCATTCTGCATGTGGAGTTCATCACCCCTCTACCAAGAGCTGTGTCTCATCTTCAAGTGCCCTGCAGATATGGTTTATCGTGACATCAAACAAATTCTCAAATCTTTAAAAATTGTGTTTCTTTGGAATTTTATTATGTAAATTATTCTTGTTCTGCTCACTTCATTCTGCATCACTTCATTCTGGTCTCCCAGTTTTCTCTGAAACTGTCCATTTGCCATTATTAAATGTTATAGTAATATTCCATTATGTTCATATAAAATGCTTTGTTTAGCCATTCCTCAATAGGAGAGTATCTGTGTTGTTTCCAGTTCTTTGTTACTACAGAAAGAGAAGCTACAAATATATTTAATCAGATATTTCCTTTTCCTCTTTCTTTGATCTTTTTGCAGTAAATGCTAAATAGAAGTATCACTGAGTCAAAGGATATATACAACTTAGGGGCATAGTTCCAAATTGCTTTCCAGAATAGCTGGACCTATTCACACCTCCATTATTAGTATGCCTGTTTCCCACAGTCCTTGTGACATTTGCCATTTGTCTGATGAATCTGGAGTTATTTTAATTTGCATTTCTCTAATTATTAGTCATTTGGACCATTTTTTTATATGGTCATTGACAGCTTGGATTTCAGACAATGGTGAATTATGATAGCACTTGGGTTTTCTCAGCATTCTGGTTGTTTTCTATGGTGGCAACAGATAGATAGTAAAGAGTAAAGTCTTTAATCTTCAAGTTCAGCCATGCTGGAGTCCACAGGGTAGATAGTTGAATGGATGAGAGGTTACTAACAAGTACATCTGTGAGGAAAAAAAACAACAGGGCTATAAAAGTGTTGATGGACTTTGTCATGATTAATGAAAAATAAATGTTAATAAATTTTCTCTGAAAATTTTTAGTAAGGCACAAGTGTTTGAAGTAGAATATATCGCTCATTAATACAATTTCTAAGAAAGAAGTTAATATTTTTTTTCTTGTCAAGAGGATTTTCATGAATTTCCTCCAAATGACCTTAAAACCCCAGGCCTTTCTTTTTTAACTCTTCTATCCTCTGTTGCCCTCTGTTCATAGCATGATTCCTAATCCAAATGTCACAAATCCCTCAATATCTGGAACACATATTTTTTTTCAAAGGCAACCATCCAATTTTTGACTAGGTAATACTAAGATGAGTAACATTTAAAGGTCGACTACATTATGTACAGAACTATCTGTTATGAGCATTTAAATAAAAAAGGGAATGAGCCCCAATTTTAGCAGCTTCTTTCTGGACTAATTTAATGGTGCTTATATATGCCATCTGTTTTTCTTCTGTAGGTATCCATTTAGAATTAGCCTCTTAAAAACTGCTTTGAGGACTGGATTACTACTTGTTATAAAGGCATATTCCAGGATTCCTGTGGCAAAGCAAAATTGAGTTAAAATATGTATACCAGTTCTCAAGGTCCAAACTCTGCTTTTGTCCAAATACCCTAACTTTGACCCGAGAGAACATAGGTTACTAGCCTGTGCTGCTTCTTTGCTAAATGAATGAAGCAAAACTAAATGTTAGTCCTACGTGGACAAAAATGGCAAAAGCTTGTCCTTCCGAGGGAGTTTGAGATTTTCTGATGTTCCAAACTTCAGTGGTTCTAGGCCTCTTGAACTTTAATTATAGTTGATGGACATCAACTTCATCTTTAGGTTTTTGCCATCACAAAAAAGTCTCTTATAAATATGTGTACATGTATAGGACCTTTTAATCTTGCTCTGATCTTTTTAAGGTGTAGGCTTAGCAGGTATATAGCTGGGTCAAAGGTCATGTACTATTTTATAATTTTTTGTATGTAATTCCAAGTTACTTTACATAGTGACCAGACCTATTCATAGCTCCACAAAAAGTACATTAAGATCCTATTTTTCTACTGTCCCTTTAATATTTGTCATTTTCTTTTTCTTTTATCTTTATCAATTTAATAGAGTTGAGATAGAACCTCAGAATTGCTTTAATTTGTATTTCTCTATTAGTGATTTGTGGCAATTGCTCATATGACTATCAAAAGCTTTGGTTTATTCCCTTGAAAATTACCTATTAAATTTATTTTTTTATTCCTTATTTCCTTCTCTCTCTTTTTCACTTCCTCTTTTCTCCTGCCTCCCTTCTTTCTTTCTTCTTCCTTATTATTTCTCACTTCTCCTTTCCTTCCTTCCTCTCTTTCTTCCTCTCTTTTTCTTTCTTCCTTTCTTCCTTTCTTCCTTTCTTTCTTTTCTTTGTTCTTTCTTTCCTTCTTTCCTTCTTTCTTTCTTTCCAGTGGATGGCAGGAGGTAGGAAAGAGAAAAAATGAATATTTTGTCATTAAAAAAATTAAATAGCAAGAACCTGAGTTTCTAGAAGTCTGGGCATGCCTGGACTGTGGTTGTCTTTGATTCAAAGTCACTTAAGTCTGAGGTAGACCTCTGGGGCAGTTAGGTGGTACACTGGATAGAGTGCTGGGGCTAGAGTCAGAAAAACCCAAGTTCAACTCTGGTCTCAGACACTTGCTGTGTGTGACCCCAGGCCAGTCAGTTAACCTTGTTTGCCTCAGTTTCCTCATCTGTAAAATGAGCTGGAGAAGAAAATGGTAAATCACTCCACTACCTTTGCCAAGAAAACCTCAAATGGAACATCAATGACTAACTATTTTGATCTACCCAAATCTACGGAACAATCTTGTGGGCACTAGGTGAGGAAGGGTAGGTGCAAAAGAGAGTGGGGTATTTATTGCCTATACATACAATATAAATCTATGTCAATTCAGAAGTTTATAGTCTCTATGTTTTATCATTTCATATATTCATTTAAAGAACATATAGCAAACTCCTATTACTTGACAGGCACTTGATAAGCACTGAGAAAAATATAAAGATGAATAAGAAGTGGTTCTTTCCCTCAAAGAACTTATAATTTTGTTTGGGAGAGAGGACTTACTTTAATATTTCAAAAAGCCTGAGAGGCAGATCACAACCATTCCAAGCTTGTAGTATAGCTTTTATGATTTTCCATAACAACAACAACAACAAAAATACAGGTTGTGAACTTCTCCAAATTAAATTGTCTGGTCTTCAGATGGCACATGAATGTCCACCATCTGGCTGTAATCTGAAATCTTTCTGGCTTCATAGAACCTGTGTTTCACTTTACCAAACAGGTTTACATGCAAGGCCATTTTGGAACCAGCATGTAGTGGCTTGCAAAAGCTGATTGTTAAATTCTTAGTGTGAGTATTTATACTTGGAAATCAGCAAAAGCTACAAATCAAGTTGTCACTTTCTTGATTATCTAGATTTGAGAAAGTGATGGAGAAACCGTTAATAAAAATTATTTTTTTAAATCTGTCCTGCATATTTTACATATTTTTTTAAACTCTTACCTTCTGTCTTAGAATCAATAATAAGCACCAATTCTAAGAAAGTAAAGAGTGGTAAGGACCAGTCAATTGGGGTTAAGTGGGTTGTTCAGTCACACAGCTAGAAAGTGTCAGAGGTCAAATTTGAATCCAGGTCCTCCCAACTCCAGGTCTCACTCTGCATATATTGATTTTTTTTCTCAGAGAGTTTGTTGTTAAACAATTACCAGCACCCAACTGATCACATGTATGCTATATAACAGTGATTCCCAAAGTGGGTGCTACCACCCCATGGTGGGTGCTGCAGTGATCCAGGGGAGCAGTGATGGTCACAGGTGCATTTATCTTTCCTATTAATTGCTATTAAAATTAAAAAAAATTAACATTTTTTCTGGAAAGGGGTTGGTAGGCCAAAAAAGTTTGGGAACCACTGCTATATAATAATAGCTAACATTTATATAGTGCTCACTAAGGACCAGGTACTTTGCTAAGTGCTTTACAATTATTATCTTATTTGATCTTCCCCCAAATCCTAAGAAGTAGGGACTATTTTATATCTATTTTCCAAATGTGAAAACTGAAACAAACAGTTATTAAGTGATTTGCTTACGGCTAGATAACTAGTAAATGTATGAGGTCAAATTTGAACTCAGGTCTTCCTACTTCCAGGCCTAGGACCCTATCCATCATATATCAGTACACAATATGCCTAGTAGAAGAGGTGAAATGAAGCATATATGAATACTGAAGCTAAAAAACTAGAATACTATAGAAGCCTGAAAGGTCAAATAATTTCATTAGATTAGCAAATCACCTGATGATAGGGATTGTGTATTTTACTTTTTTTTAATTAACCCTTTCTCTTTGCATAAAGGGTAATGGAAGGGTGAAAGACAGGCACAATTAGGTTATAGGATGTTTATCAATGACTATGTGCATGAGAAATGCTTTAAAAGACATCGTCAGATACCAATCTTACACTGAAAATTCAGTAGAACTGACCAGGTGCTGTGGTGAATCAATATATAAACCATCAAAGAATAGGGTAGCTAAGTGGCTCAGTGGATAGAGAGTCAAGCCTAGAGTCAAAAGGTCCTGGGTTCAAATCTGGCCAGATACTTCCTAGTTGTGTGATTCTAGGCAAGACCCTTTACCCCAATTGTCTAGCCCTTACCACTCTTCTGCCTTGAAACCAATACTTAGTATTGATCCTAAGATGAAAAGTAAGGGTTAAAAAAAAAAGACTAAGAGAATGACTCCAGTATACTTGGTGGAACCACCATAGAAGATTTTTAGAAGAACATAGAAAAGAGTTATGCACAGGAAGCAGTTCTGAAAGATATCAGCAGAAGATATCCAGTAATATGCTAGTAAATATTTGACAATTGGCTCTTCAAAAAAAGGAATAAGAAGCAAATGTGTGCGTGAGACCTTTTTAAGTTGAATCTGCATTATTAACATTTTCTCTATCACTTTTTTAAGTCTAGACAATCAGTAAAACAATCATTCAAACTCTGGTTTGTAGCATTTGTTGATTTTCTGAAATGTAAATGCTCACACTGAAAATTTTAACAACCTCAAACCTAAAGAAATTGACTCCAATATACCTGTAAATGTACTTATGCTTTAAAATCATGGATGGAGCAAAATAACCTCCTCATACCACCTTGTCCTGTGTGCCATTCACGTGACCCTGTAGGATATTTTGTTGTTTAACTGTGGGACTAGCTTCCCAGAATCTCACACTGATATTGAAGCACACTTTTCTCTCTCATATTTAAGTGACACCAACCAAGCATTCATAGAATTTAGAACTATAGGAGATTGCCTAGAACACTCCCCCTGCATATTCATTTTATTGATGAGGAACCTGAAAGCTGAGTATTCAAAACAGCAAGTAAGCACCAACTTACAAACTGGAGTAAGAAGGAAACACTGTATATATGCATATACATGGTATATATATTTACACATACATGTATATATATGAATGTACATGTAACATGTACAAATTAAAAAACATGTACTAGACAGGTACAAGGTACCTGGGGAGGTTGGGGGAGAGAAGGCACTGGAGGTGTGGGGATGAATGACAGGACCAGGAAAGATGGAATGAAGAAGGTGGCTCTTGAACTGGTCTTAAAGGAAATCAAGGATTCTATTGGTGGAGGTAAAGACAGAGTATAATCCAGTTATGGCAGACAACCAGTATAAAGGAAAGGAAACAAGAAGATAATAGCAATAACTATGGCTAGAACCCAGGCTCTGTAAAAGGAAGTAACATGCAATAAAACTGGGAAAGTTACAATAGGACAAGGATATAAAGAGTTTTGAATACCAAGTGAAGGACTTTATAGTTGATCCTAAAAGTAACGGAGAACCACTGGGGATTGGACACACACTTTCCAAAAATCCCTTTGGTAGCTATATAGATGATGATTGCACTAATGAGAGTTTTGAAGGAAGCTGACCAATTAAGAGGCTATTAAAATAGTTTCAGTGAGAAGTAATGAGGGCCTGGACTGAAAATGGCTATGTGAATTGAGAAAAGAAGATACACAAGAGATAGTTGGGAAATAAAGATGATAATATTTGGCAACTGCTTGGATGTGTGGGGGGAATGAGAATGAAGAGTCAAGGAGGACATCAAGGTTAAGAACCTGAGTAAATGGAAAAAAGAGAGTTGAGAGATGGGAAAGATGGTGGTACCTACTACAACAAAAAGAGAGAAGTTCAGAAGAGGAGTGGATTTTGAGGGAAAGCTAATGAGTTCTGCCTTAAACAAGCTGAGCTTGAGATGCCTACAAAATTCCCAAATCAAATACCTCTCTAGTCAATTGATGATGCAGGATGGGAGGTCAAGTGAAAATTTCAAGTTGGATATATAGATCTGCGAGTCATCTACAGACACATGATAATTGAACCAAATCACTAAGCAGGAGAGCATGAAGAGAAAAGAGAAGAGGGGATACAACTTGGGGTATATTTAAGGGATGTGATGGTTCAGTGAATGAAAATCCAGGAAAGGAAACTGAGCAGAAGTGATTAAACATGTGGTAGAAGCAAGAGAGAGCAGTGTCACAAAAATTCAATGAGAACAAAGTATCAAGGAGGATAAGAGGTTCATCAGAGTCAAATAGTGCAAAAAGTTAAGTATGACTGCTGTGAAAAGGTGATGAAAGTTGTCAATTAATAGATTATTGGTTACTTTGTAGAGAGCAGCTTTAATTGAAATAGTGAGGTCAGAAACTAGATTGCCAGTGGTTTAAAATAGAGGGAGAGGAGATGCTGAGGAGCTAACAAGGGAAGGTTGTTTTTTAAAAAGAATTCTAGAATTCTATCTAGAAAGATAGGAGAGATGCAATGTGATTAGTAAAGGGAATGGTGGGATCTAGGGAGAATTCTTAAGGCCTGGAGAAACTTGAATCTTTGTAAAGAGAGCAGAGAAGAAATCAAAATATAGGTTATGTGAAGTTCCCAAAGCTGTATAGGGAATAAATGGCAAAATCAAGATTCAAATCCAAGTCCTCTCCAGCCTAATCTGCTTTTCCCACCACATAATATACAAACTTTGTAGGTAGTAGTGCTTTGGTTATCTCCATTAGGGAAACAGGGACATTAGCAACAGTGGATTAGAGAGAATTACTGGTCAGCAATGAAGTAAAGTAAAAAGAAATGTGTAATTCTCAGATAATTGGAGTTTGTCTTGTATCCTTATGTTTTGAGTCTTTGTGTCAGTCTGCTGCTGTCTGCTGAATAGATTAAACCCTCCATCCTCAAATGGAACCAGACACAAAGCATGCAGAGAAACATAGGGAAGTGGCTGGAGATCAGGAGCAAGGTGACACAAGGTAGGTAGGTCTCATTATATTTACATCTCTGCTCTCACATCTGGAACAAAAGAGGAGTTTGGCACAGTGTTTATTTCCTAGTTAGTCAAGGGAACAAGAGCAAAAAGAAGAAAAAGAGACTGTTGAATTGGTTCAAACACATATGGAAGTCAAGGATTTTGCTGTACTGGTAGAGATTGTGTAATGCTTGGATTTTTCCCAGTAATTGAGTTATATGAATGTATGTCCAAAGTGCAAATTGGTTTGTATCCTAGAGGAGAATACAAGAATACTAGAGAAAAATATTTCTACTCTGCCGATTATGAGGGTTAATGGTGTGTTCCTTGGACAAATAGAAGTGCTTCAAGTAAGAAACAAAAAAAAAAAGAAAAGAAAAATGGACATACACTTATCTATATCAGGAGAATGGAAAGTGGAGGAATGAGTCAAGAGAAGGAAGGTTGGAAGAATTACTGATACTTAAAAGTATACAAAAGGTATAAGGCTCTTCTTATACCAAGGACAGCTGGAGGAATCAGCTTCTCTTGCTTAAGGCTTGGCTTAGCTCTACAGACATCCTTAGGGTCATCCAATAATAGATGAAAAAGAGGTCTATAATAATAGTGGTAGCCATCTCCTTGCTATGATGTATCAAGACAGTTTTTTTTGTTATTAAAAAAACAAATAAATAATAAGGTCAGCTATCTTCTCAGGACAAGTAAGGACAAATACAGAGAGCCTTCTCAAAACAATCAAACCTGACAAACAGCACCCATTTTTGATGATTCATGTGGGGGGAAATTATATCACCATAAAAACCTAGAAAGCTTTCTTAAGATGTTAAAGTCCAGGAGGATGAGGAGACTATAACATAGGAATACCAGATGATATTTTTTAAATTACTACTGCCAGTGAAGAGCAACTAGGTGGCACAGTGGATAGAATACCAGATCTGGAGTCAGGAACACTCATCTTCCTGAGTTCAAATTTGACCTTAGACACTTACTATTTATGTGACCCTGGGCAAGCCATTTAACCCAGTTTGCCTCATTTATTCATCTGTAAAATGAGCTGGAGAAGAAAATGTAAAACCACTTCAGTATCTTGGCCAAGAAAATCACAAAAGGAGCCATGAAAAGTCAGACGTGACTGAAGCAACTGAATAACAACAACCTGACGAATGAAGAAATGGCTTCAAAAGATAAAAGCAGATATAAATACCTGGCTGAAAAGATGGCAGCTCAAAACTCAATTTGGTTTTTGCATTTGCTTCTTTGGGGTTTTTTTCTATGTTTTTTGAGCTGAGGCAAGGATTGGTCCATAACTTAAAATACCAAAATAACACAATTTTTAAAATGTACTAGAGTAAAATATAATTGCCTGGGATGTTGCAAAGCTAATGAAAAGGAATTAAACTGAAAAGGGAAGGACAAGGAAAAAACTGCACACGTAGCTCTGACAAGCCTTGTATTGTATGCTGGGTATGCTGGTACCTCAGGCTGGCAAGTATAGCATAACAGCAAGAGGGAGAACCAACAATACATAAGAGAAAATATTCAAGTAATATATTTGACTGTCATGTCACTGTCTTCATACAAATATACAAAACTTGGATCATACACAGAGTAAACCTGAGATTCCGATACAAGGAGACAAATTTGACCTAAGACTTTTAGTTAAGACTGGTTGATGAATTTCTTTCTCTCTTTCCTGCACTTCTCTCCTCCTACCCCCAATTAATCCATCACTGGAGTATAACTAGATGCCATAGCAGATAAAAGGGTAGGAGTGTAGTAAAATGGTTTGTACTATGAAGAAATCCAGGAACTTGAGGGAAATAACATGGTGAAGAGCATTTAAGAATCCACAGAAGTAGAAAAATATACTGATAGAGAAGTACCACACAGACAAAAGGAGAAACTAGATGAGGAGTTTAGGAAACAGCACAAACACAGCCCAGAAGAATGAAATGTTAGTAATGGGAAATTTCAAATAAATGAATATCTATAGAGTTCTATTTCTCTATTCAAAACAAGCCAGTTGATTATGAGCTGTCATAATGATAGTTTTATCCTCCAAAAGGTGGAAGAAGCAACCAATAGCAAAGATATTTTACGCCTGATTCTAACCATCAAAGAACTGGTTGCCAAAGAAGAAATGAAGAAAACTTGTGGGTCAAGAAATCAACTTCAAATCTGTAGGTTGGAGTAGGTGTGGAAGCTGGACAGAAGAATTAAATTGAATGTAAGGGAAAATTTCCTAAAACTAAGATCAATCCCGAAAGGGATGCCTTGGGAGTTAGTGGGTTTCTTCCTCTTCCCCTTCAATTCTTCTTCTCCTGCACCCAACTAGAATTCTTCAAGCAGAGGCTATAGATCACCCTTTATTGGGACTGTTTTAGAAGGAATTGGTTTTTAGGCGTGGGTTGGATTAATTCGCCTTTAAATTTTATCTTTTAGACTATGTGATTCTCTGAAATAACTTAAAAGACTCAGTCAATACATTTTTATTCCTATTGCATCTTTTTAAGACTAAGATAAATACATTAATTGCTGGCAAAAAAAAACATCCAGTAATTAACAAAGATAAAAATTCCAATTTAGAACTCATCATGCACATATATATTGTTATGAGAAGTCCTCACAGTAGACTGACCATATTGGTTCATTGTCTCACTTGAGAGAAAAAAAAGAAATACCAAGGAGAGTAATAGGGAAAATTCAAAAGTAATGAAAATGGTCATCACAGCTCCTGATAATCAAGAACATATTACACATAAACTCAGAGATAATGTGTTCTTTTTTCTTTGTTTAAATCCAAGAATAATGAGACTATTTATTGACCATCATCTTTGAAACCTATAGACAGCAATGGACATTAAACTGTAATTCTTGATCTCTCTCTACATAGACAGTTTATTTGGGGATGAAGATTTAGTGTAATATAGTGGAAAGAGCCCTAAAAAGGGAGTCGGTACACTTGGCCTAATCCCAGCTCCGCCATTAACTACTGTTGTGATCTTGGACTAGTCCCTTAACATTTTCAGATTTCAGGTTCCTCATATGTGAAATGAAACAACAACTGATGTTTATCGAGCATTTTTAATTCTTTGAAGTACTCTTCATGGATTATTTAATCTAAACTTTACAATGTTCTTATGAAGTAGGTACTATAGGTATTGCCCTCTTTTTATAGGTTGGAAAACTGAGTTCAGAGAAGTTAAATGATTCAACCATGCTCAAGTAGCTAGTGTCGGGTGCAGGATCTGATCAAAGGACACCAATTATAGCACTTTATCATCTCTAAGCTAAATGGTTTCTACTTTCCCCTCTTCTAAATTTTCCTATTACCACTTTGTTCCCAGGCACCCAGGCTCACAACCTAGGTATTATGCCTGACTCCTCATTCTCACAAGACACTCTGTCTCCCTACTATAGTCATTTTCACTGACTCTCCCCTATGCTTAGAATTATTTCCTTTTTCATCTCTACCTTCTGGCTTCCTTGTCCTTGGCCCTCTTCTCTTGTTCACTTTTATCCTTCAGGTATTATTTCAATGCATATATTCCAACTCTTTATTTCATATCCTAATATCTGTACTCTAAGATTGCATATTCAGCTTAAAGGATTTCTATGCCTAATGTCCTCTAGGCACCTCAAACTAGCAAACTTCAAACCAAGACCATTATTCTTCTCCTTCTGCTTTAGCTCCTTCCTTCCAGCTTCTTGGAAAATATCTGTGACATACGAAATCCCAGATCTTAGAAATAGAATGGACTTTAGTGGTAATCTAGTCTGATCCTCTCATTTTACAGAAGATAAAACAAATGCAGGGAGGGTTTTTTAAAAATTTGGCCAAGGTCACATGGGTAGCAAGTGTCACACAATGTTCAAAGGGATTTCCTGTGATGATAAGCTTAAGATTATTCCACCCCTTCTTTACTTTTTATATCAAATCAGTCTCCAACCTCCATAATATCTCTCACATTTGTCTCTCTTTTCCAATCATTAACCTAGTGCTGATCCTCTTTACTTCATATACCACCTCATTCCATTCCTTCCCTCTTCTATGCTCTTCCCCTCTCCAACTCACCCTTCATAGCTACCAGAATATGCTTTCTTATTCAGGTCCAATCATGACCTTTCTCTGATCAAAAATCTTTGTTGGTTTCCTCTTCCTAAAACTGATACTCCTTAGCCTTGTATTCAAGGTCCTCTGTTGTCTCTCAACTCTGTAACCTTTAAGGTTAAGAACCTTTCCAAAAAAGAGTCTAAAAGTTTGTGAGATGCCTTCATATCCTAAAAGTTAATATACATCCCTCTTCTCCATTATTCTAGACTCCAACCAATCTGGATAACTTTCTACCCTTGTAGTACACAGTATACTATGGTACTTCCATGGTTTCACTCACACTGTTCCCTATGCCTACATTCCCTCCTCCTCTTTACCTACTGAATTCCTATTCATCCTTTAAAAACTCAACTTGAATACTGCCTCCTTTGTGAAATCTGCAGTCTTCCCACTTCTCCCTGACATATTACATAGCATTTGATTTTCCACCTCTATAATGCTCTTATCTTTTAGTATTATGTACTCTAGTTCTCTATATTTGGTATTTTTTTCTGCTAAATCATAAGTTCCAAGAGAATAGTTTTCATGACTAACCTAAACTTTTTATCTTGCCCAGCATCTAACATAAAGTAAGTATACTGCAATTGTGTTAAGTGCCTTCTCATTTTTTAACCTTTATATTGTGTTGATTTTAACCTTTGCTATAGCTAGTTTATTATCTGGCATTACATAGCCAGTTTATTTTGATAGGACATTCACATCAGTAGCCAGTCATTTCCTGCCCGTTAAGATAGAATCAGTTTTATTTTTTGTAATGTTGTTCAATGCTCATCTCTAAATACAGTGTCTTCCAACCCTTTTCTGGAAGAATTAGTCGATAAATATTTATTAAGTGCCTACTAGATGCTATATGCCGTGCTAAGTGCTGAGAATATGAAAAAAGGTATGACAGTTTCAGCTCTCAAAGAGTTCACAACCTAAGGGGGAGATAGCATATGACAACAAGCTAAAAAGTGGAGTACTTTGAGAGAATATTACCTGGCATGGAGTGCATTATAAAACCATGCAGCCAGGGTGAGAAATGATCTGAGGAAATGTGAATTTCCAAGTTGATTTCATCTTGCAGAATGATGAGTTTCTGGGGGTGATGAAGTCCAGAAAATAGCAGAATGGGAAATGAAGAGTAGAATTCTCTGGGTGCCATCCTTAAAGAGTGGAGTATCTAGGAGGAGCTCTCCAATGTCCACCCTTCACCCTCTCCAGTCAGAGGGAAGAGGGTGCCTTAGGAGTGGAAGGTGTTAAGTAGGTGTGATTTTCTTAATTGATTTCATCTTGCAGAATGCTGAAGGAAGTGCTAATTATATATAGATTTCTGATTAACCTTGAAGCCACTGGCTTTTTTTTTCCTACCTGAGTCACATTTTTACATCCTACTCTGTGCTCACTTTCACATAAAAGTAGCCTACTATCAGAATATATTTTGGCTTGGTTTCAAGGATCTTGTCAATTTCTTCATAAAATTTTCCTTCTTTTTCTAACTGTGCAATGGATCATGTCACATAAGCTGATTGTCCATGGTGGTCTTTGTCCTTTTTCTCATCATGAGAACTAAGAGGCAAAATGACAAATGTCCCTTGAAATTATATATCTTGCTGCCTTGAGATTCATAATGAAATGAATTCTGCCAACTCCATTGTTTGCCTCTGCAAAGAGAAGCTGTGAGCCACCCTTCTATTTCCCAACAGCTTTCTTTTGTCTTATACTTTCGCTCCCCATTAGAATACCAATTATTGTTGTTGCTTCAATTCTTCCAGTAGAATATCAACTCACTAGTCACTGAATTCAGGAACATTGTACCCCATGATGAATTACTGGAGTAAGAGTTTAGGAGGATGGAATATACTCAGGAACCAATAACAATAACCACATGGTAGTATTTGATCAGTGTGAAATGAGACTTCTGAACATATCTCTTAAAGACATTCAGAATTGGACAGATAACAGTTTTCAGTTACATAGTTACAGCAAAAGATAGTACTACGTACATACTTTACCCATGACATTTATTACACCTAACACTCATTAAAGTTAAGTCTACTCTGACAAATAGAATGCTTTCTCCTTTTTCTTTTCTCCAGTTGATTAACTTTCCTTAACTAGCATTATTCCTATTTTGGCAAAACTATGTCTATAGCTTGGTTTTAAAAAAAATCTTTACACTTTACAATTTTACAATTCTTTGGAGATCAAAATTGCTGATTGTTTTCTTATTTGAAGTTATTTCTCACCTTTAAAAACTCATGTTAAGTTTTCTGAGGAAATAGTGTCACTCTCAATATCTCATCATCCTAAAACCAAACTGTGTCATTTATTAAATTAGCAATCAACGACATTTCTCTTTGCTGGTTCATCAAGAGAATGTCCCAGAGACTAGAGGCCCTTAGAAAACTGGAATTAAATAATAACACAACTTGGCCCTGCATCACTCAGGAAATGTGGCAGTGCCATAACCTGGATCAGTAATGATTTCAGAAGGATCCTCATACTTCCTTACTTCTTGTTGGTGATTCATTTTGAAAGATTTCCGTTTTTCTCCTTGCCATTACCAAACAAAATAAAATTTCTATTCTTGTTCTCTTGTACCTCCCCTCTTTAAATGATTCTACAGAAAGAGGGCCTAAATATGTATTTATAAGTTCTGGCAGGGACTGACGTCACCTTGTTTTCCACATTACTGGCATCCTGATGAAGCAAGAATTGCCATATTTAACCTTAGCAACAAAACCACTGCCAAGAGTAGAGATCTCTCATGCTGGCTCTTTCTTCAAATGTTTCTGTCTTCACATTTGGGCTTCCTGTTAGTTCCTGTATCAATTTGGGGAAATGTAAAGGGTATCTATTAAGGGGATGTAGAAGGTGAAATGAGTTTTTGCCAGACTCAGCAGACAGTGTTTAGACTGTTCAGCTTTCATTTCCCAAACATCCTTTGGGTACTACCTGCACTCTGAGCTTGGAAACAGTGGCATATTCTGCCACAAAATATTAATAGTGGCAATTAATATATTGATTTATATTTGATTCTGTCATCCTTCATTCCCTCTCTGCCACTTTCCTTTTATTCTGCTCTGACAATTCCCTAATGGTGCACAAGAGATATGGCTTTAGGGGAAGCCATGCTACCAATCATCCAGAACAGCCTATGTGGTTCAGCAGATCCCAGCTCCAATTTTGTCAGTGAGGATGATATTCTTTAGGATCTCTATGGAGAGGAAAACTCTTTCTAAGATTCATTTACAAGCAAAAAATTTAATGGGATGTTCTGTTCGATCATGACAGGGCATTTCTGCTGAAGCAGCTTGTTGTCTTAGTTTTAACTGCAGGAGACAGGACAGAATTGTTAAAGCAACCCAATTATGAGCTATATATAAGCTACAGAAGCAAGACTCTGGGCCACCTTTCATTAATGGGGCAATAGGTGTAGCTGCTCTATAACTCTTCAGCTGAATAGAGGAATTTCATTGCTACCTCCAGGTTACATGACAGTGTCCTACTTATGGTGCCTTAGCCTTTTAAAAGAGTGGAATGATAAGGCCCTCATCATCTCACACCTACATTATGGCAGTAGCCTGTTGGTTGGTCTCCCTGTCACAGGTCCCTCCCCATTCCAGCCCATCTTCCACTCAGCTGTCAAAGTCAACTTCCTAAAGGGCTATGTTGTCCATGTCACTTCCCCATTAGATCAACACCAGAGGCTTTCTCTCACCTCTACATTCAGATAAAATGCAACTGTTTGGATTTTAAAGCCATTCATAATGTATATCCCTCTTACTTTCTTGGTCTTTTTCAACTTGACTCTGCCACATATAATCTATGATCAAGTAACACTAATCTCCTTGCTATTCCTCACAGAAGATAGTCATCTTCCAACTCCAGGCATTTTCAATGGCTGTTCCCTATAGTTGGAATTCTGTCCCTCTCCATCTTTGCCTACCAACCTTCATGACTTCCTTCAAGTCTCACCTAAATTCCCTTCTGCTACAAGGAGTCTTTCTCTTTTTTAAAAAAATTTCACCCCACAAGTTACATTTCAGAACAATTTTCAATAATTGTTTTCCAACATCTCACGTTCTATATACTCTCCCTCCCTCTCACCCCTCATCCTTCCCTAAGACAGCAGATAATTTGATATAGGTCGGTCATTTGTTATCATACAATACATATTTCCATGTTCATCATGTTATGAAAGAAGACCCGTACTACTTACACTAGGTAAAAATTCATGGAGGAAATAAAGTAAAGAATGGCATGCTTCAATCTGCATTCAGACTTCATCAATTCCGTCTATAGCAGTGGACAGCCTTTTTCATCATAGGTTTTACAAAGAGTTATTCTTATTCCCCCTGAGTGTCCGCTCTTTGATTATCTTTGATTGTCATAAACATCTAGTTTGTATATAGTTGTTGGCATGCTGTCTCTCCCATTAGACTGTAAGCTTCAAAAGAATAGAAACTATCTTTTGTCTTTCTTTGTATATCTAGTGCTTAGCACAGTGCCGGACACTTAACAGGCACTTAATAAATGCTTGTGGATTGACAGACTGACATCATACCATCCTTAATAGTTTTAAACACAAATACATTAAGCAAATCAGCCATTTCCTGTCAACTTGGCATCTAACAATAGTTGTCAGTCTATGGGAATCCTCTTCAGAAGCTCCCAGAGTAGTCAAGTGAGAAAAGACATACAGGCAAATTTACCAGCTAGTTTTTTTTTTATTTTTTTTACTTTTTTTTAAAAATGTGTTTCTTACATTAAATTCCTAGATATGTCTCTCCCTCCATTCCCAGTATTAGAAAAGGAATAATTTGTCATATATATATATATATATATATATAT